>NW_010558138.1:19089-55066 GCF_000687285.1 Phaethon lepturus | reverse complement strand
TTAAAAAAAAAAAAAAAAAAAAAATTGAAAGTAATGACTTAATTGTAATGGATCCAGTTCAGACACTATGTCCTCATCCACTGAGATATGGGGAAATTTTAAGCTACATCTAGGTTTTTTTCTTTTTTTTTCTTTTCGTAAAAATATAAGAAGTGCATCGTTTATAAGAGCACTACTACAGAGGTCCTGAGTTCAGGGCCTGATTTTACTGGCAGCAGCAATACCATCACCATACCTTTAATACCTGACCTTGACCTGTTTCGCTATCTGTACCACTGAGACAGTCAGCTCTGTCATAGGAGTGTTGTGAGGATTAATTAATGGTAGTAGAATTTTCAAAGATCTAAAGTGAATTTGAAGTGATCTATGAAGTAAATTATTATTAAATGAACCATAACCAACGTTGATAGCATGTCATGGGAGACTGCCTGTTCGTGCTAGTGTGGTTCCCTGTCACTAAACACCTTGTCACCCTACCTCAAATAGTATGTTCATTAACTCTAAGCCTGGGAGGGTAGGCAGAGTTTATATGTTGACCCAAGAGTAGATACACAAAAATGAAATCAGAATGCTGTGGCTTGCTTTGTCATTAATTAGTGCCAGGCGCATAACTCTTGCATTTTCACTGAGGCAGCACTTGCGGCTGTAGTTTTACTTCCTTTATTTTGGGAGTTCAGTAAAGGAGCACACACACAAGCTCTCAAAAGTAAGTGCAAGGTAATGGCTTAACTCTTTTTAAAAGCTGCAAAGGGGAGAAAAATTTACTTGTGTATTCCTTTTATCTGAATCTAATTAATCTGTGACAGTGTCAATCTTTCTAATACCATATGATGTCACTTTTTTAATCAGCACCTTAAGAAAGTTGAGTATTCTTTTGAATCTACTTACTCGATCGTATCTTTAAAAAAAGGAAAGCTATCTCTGCATAGATCACATTTGTTTGTGAGCATATTTTTAGAAAAATTAATTCAATTCAGAAATAACTTACAATGGAAAAAGCAGATGGGAAAGACTGAGCATTACTTAGAAATACAGCAGGCAGGAAGTAGTTTTACTTTCCCACCCGTAATCAACAGAAAGTTTAAATCATTATGTTCTTGCAAACCTTAGAATTCAGAAGGAAAAAATGAAATTGTTTACCAATGTTTTGTTTGCATTTTGACCATTTTTAGAGCCCTGTAATGGGCTATAAGTAAATTCCTCAAAGGAATGCTAGCACAAGAAGTTTTTGTGATTTCAAAATGTTTTACAACTTCAGTGTGATTCAAGAAACTTTTTTAGAGCAATTTTCTATGGAAACTGATTTTGTTCCGTGTTTATAGTGAAAATGCTAATGACACTTAAGTTTAAAACAGTGTTAATGTAAAATTTTCTTATGAATTTGGTATGTGTGTTGTGGTTGTCTTCTTATAACCTGTGCATTTTGGTAGTAAAGTGTAATAGACCTGTGGCTAGTGAAAGCAGTTCTCAGACTTCTGACTTTATGCCTTTTCTGTTTTGTAAATTTGATGATGATACAAAGGACAGAGCTTGTGTGTGATAGAGCAGGTTGAAGGAGCAGAGGCGAGGTGCTGTAGGTGTATGGATATTCCTTTTCCATCCACTGCCCCCCAGACAGTGGGGATACCAAAAAGCTGAGGAAGTGTGAGGGAGAGAGGGGAAGGCAAAGGAAATCTTCTGGAAGCCTCCTGTGGGAAAGGAGGGCTTCCCAGCGTAACCATTTCTCGTCACCAGCGGCGGCAGCAAAGGGAGCGGCAGCGGGAAGGCAGCCCTCTGCCATGCTGCCAGTGGTGCGCCAGGCCAGCCGCAGCCTTCCCCAGGCCCCTTGGCAGCGAGCAGGGGTCTTACCTTCCTCTGCCCACCTCTAGTGGGGTGATCAGTGCCTGGGTATGGCCTGTGCCTCTGGTAACCACCCCTGAGGCCTCTTCTGCTGGTACGTGCAAGTCCAGCACCTACAAGCCCATGGATAGGTGTGTAGGACCATGCAGTAGGACAGGCACAAGGGGTGTATGAGGGTCCGTGGGGAGATGCTGTAGGGGCTTGATACCCTTCTCGCCCTTTTTCCCTTGTGTGCACTTGCTATTCTCCCACGTTTGCTTCCCAGATAATGTTCTGTGATACCCCATCCCCACTCTCGATGGCCCTTTTTGTGTGAGAATTGCTGTGTGATGCAGGAACCCTGTTCGATCTGAGTTACTCGGTAAGGAAGTAGTTTCTGCCTCTCGGCTGCAGAATACCTGGGTCTCACCCGTGTTTAAATACCTTCCAAGTTCTTGTTCTTTCAACTGTGAACATATTTAGCTTGTGCAGCTGAGCCAAAATGAAGAGAAAACTCCTTTTGGAATTGTTAATTCACCTGGAGCTCATGCATACCTGTGGGAAGGGGAGAAGGGAGGAGAATTAATGAATTAAAAACAAAATTATGGAGGAGGAGGAAGTTTTTCCCAGAGTTCAGTCTTTGATACAGTCACCAGTCCCTCTAGCACATGTTGTGTTTATATTTTATGACTATTTATGTACTGTAGTTTCTTTTCTCACACTGTATGTATTCAAAGTCCCAGAGACTTGGGTTGTAGTTTGTGGATGGATAAACAGGAGTAGGAATAAGGCATTAGAATGGAGAAAAGCTAGTGGTTTTTTAGACAGTTAGCTTGAAGGGTAGGGAAGCTGCATCAAGAGGTTTAAGATTAATGATTTGGCATGACTTCAGTTCTTCTTTATGGAATTAAGCTTTTTGCGTAAATCAGACTTGAGAGGTGATCTTTGTGCTGGCCGTAAAACAGGTTCAATTGTCCCTTCTCCTTTCCCCCACTGTCATACTGTTTGTTAATAAAAACTTGTCCTGTTTTGTTATTTATATATTATTTTGCTTTTTTTAACATATTTGATACAATTGTACTCCAGTCATGGGCACCGAAATGACAGGTAAATGTTACCTCCTCAAAAATCCAAACACAGCTCCCATAGTTGTTTTTTGGTTTGTCACTTTGAATGTTCAAGTTCCATTTTATCTGTGTGTAGCTCACCTCAAGTGGTGAAGAACAGAAATTTGTTGTGGTTATGATTTTTTATTATTATTATTTTGAGTGAGCATGATTTTTGCTGCAAAATGTTTTTTCCTGAGTTATATAACATTTAACAAGTTTATTTTGACCTAATCATTCTTTGTAGTTACTTGACATTAGCCTGCTAGTTTGCTGGTATCCTGTACTGATATCACTTAAGAAAGCCCTACCCTTGTATTGCAAGCAGACTGTGGTGGTTATTCTGTGGTTCAGAGAATTGTAGTTTGCATTTGTTCACAAGTTTTTAATTTGCTTCTCATTAATTTTCATCTGATGGACCTGAGAGTTGTGAAGACTCCCGGTGGTCCATTTCTATGTGTATTAGTAAGACACCAATTCTGTGGAGCTATTCATTCACTTTCTGATTGTTTCATCTCACAGATTAGCTAGAAAAAGACAACTAAAAAAAAATCTGTAAGCTTAAGTGATCCTTACTGAATGCTTGTTTATTGTGGTCCCCTGTGAAAGTTTACTCTTTATTAAAAACCCTTTTTGTGTCATGCTTTTGGAATGCAGTTTTACACAGTAATACTTCCACAGATGTTTCTGTATTAGGACAGCGCAGTATTCATTTGACTAACCTTGGTTTCTCAACAGGACTGATGGTCGCCGCTGGTCTTTGGCTTCTCTCCCTTCTTCTGGCTATGGTACAAATACACCCAGCTCAACTGTTTCTGTAAGTATCCATTTTGCTGTGCTGATAGATTTCTATAACACGCTGTATCTTCTCAAACGTAGCTGGTTTCTCTTAGGAGAAGGCAATGTAGGTTTTGTTACTGTTGATAGACTTTGAATTAATATGTGGTACAAAACTGGTTTACTTCACTGAAATGGAATAAAGCTTTAGGCAATGTGTGATTTGCGTAGAGATATTTTCTGGCAGTGAGTAGTGTTTAACTGCCCCCTTTTGATCTGTGAGGCAGTAGGCATGGGGAGACATACTGCCTTATTTTAACCATAGGGTAGTTAGGTATCAAGTCTTAGGTGAGGCTGCCTTCATAACCAAAAGAAAGAGAAATGACTCCATGACGTGATTCATCCATTCTAGGTTAGAATGCTATCTTATGCATTTGCCTGTCTTTTTTCTTTGACAATAGTGAGGTGTTAGTGCATGATAATAGGTTAGATATTTAGCATGTTAGATGGCTATAATTAGAACAGAAGAATCCTTTGGGATACATAACATAATAAATATAAGTCTAATTTGTTAATTTTTTGCCTGTTAGAGCAATCTTTTTGATGTGATCTTGTATCAGCCCCCCTGCCGTGCATGTACCATCTGACTCATGCCATGAACCATGGCAGTGCATGAGATCCTGCTTCAATACTTAGGAGCTAAGCAGTGGGAGAAGTATGAAATGGTACTTTTGCACATCTTGCACACCTCTATACTGGAGAGGAAGTACTGGGTCATGTTACAATCTGGAACTAAGCTGTCTGTTGTAACAGTCACACCTAAGAGACTGGGGAGATAGAGCTGTGGAGGAAGCCTGCTTTGGAAATAGCAAATAGTTGGCATTTTGACAGTTACATTACATCTTCTGCAGTAAAGGACCTGGTCCTTTTAGATTGAAACTATGACTGTTCAAAAATCGTTTTATGTCTTCAGCCTTGTTTTTTACCTTTAAGGTTGATTGATGAACAAAAATACTGTTTTATGAATGATACATATTACTGGACACCTGACACCTATTTTTAAAAAAATGTTTCTTTTACAATTTAAGTAAGCTTTCTCTTCCCCTGGGTGTGTTCTGTTTCTCTTGTGAAATAGTTGAGTTCCACATCCTGTACACTGATGATACGTGACCGTTTTATGTTATGATTAACTCTTACTTTATTTTTGTCCACAAAGGAGTCTGGAAGGTCAAGTCAATTCTTGCTGACTTCAGACCAGGTTGAGGGATTGCATATATCTTAAGAACTGTTCCTCAGCAGCACTGATTTTTTGACCTCTGCTTTCCTTCCTGTGTAGATCTTACTTTTGCCAAGCAAATTGCTTGGTTTCACATTAATTCCCTAACCACTTTCCATAATTCATGTTTGTACACCTCTCATTGGAACTAGATCAAATATGCTATGCTTTTCACTTAAAATATATTGATTTAAAGGGGATTATGTCAGATAATAAGTAATTGCCATAGCAACCCCATCATTGTTATAAGAAACAAGTTTGTGCTAGAAAGGAAATGAAAAGCGGTGTCAGAAACATCAACACACAGTTTTAATTTTTAGTTCATACTCATATGCTTTTTCTCTGACATCTTCAATTTTAAAAGGGTAATTCTGGTTCATACACTTCTTTCCCACTTAAGTTTACTAAATACTGTATACATGCTGGAATGTGGAGCAGTTTTACATCATTTTTGCACTTCTTATAAAAAAATATAGCACTGTCATTTACAGATTTAGATTTCTTAACTTCCATAATAGACTGTTGTTGAGTTCTCCCTTGATATTTCCTGGATAGACTACATTGTATAAGTATTAAAATGTCTTCCCTAGCATTGAAAAAACAGTTTCTGACTTGTGGAAAGAAACCTGTTTTTCCAATAAATAAATTTGAATTTTGTTGAAGAAACCAGCAGTAGAGAATCCCCTATTGCTCACGAGTCCCTGCTGCAAAAACACTGGGACAACCTCTGAATTTTAAATCTATCCACTCTTTCTTTGCTTCTTAGTAGAGATGCTTTTCACTTTCTTGTTTTACCCACTGCGTGATATATGTGAATCAGAAAATGAAAACTGGAAGTGTGCCCATCTAATTGGTTTCATGTACTTTTTCAGAATCTGAAACAGCTAGCACTGTGCAACCCTCTCCTCCACATTCTTAGAAATTCTTAGAGGCAACAAGAGACCACTTCACACAGAATAGCCTAAATGTACATACAGAATGCTCCCTTTTCAGTGCTGGATAAATAAGATTCACATTAATCCAGAGATGTATCAACTGGAGACCAGAAAGAGTTTTTGCACGTCACAATAGATTTTGTGACAACTTTGAGCTTTACAAGCAAGTGAAAGCCAGAGCAGGGGCAGAAGGGTCTGTGGTAATCACAGTTACGCTCTGGTGAGTGTAGCTAACCATTTGTTGTTAGCCTGTTTTTTTTTTAATAAGTGAAGAGATTGATGGAATTACAAATTTAATGGAAGCTCATGGGTTTGTAAGTGGTGCAAATACTGCGTATACCAGTTCTCACAACAAATTTTAAATTAAATGAAAATATCTCCTGCTAAGATTATTTGATTGAAAAGAAACTCTTGTTGTGTCATGTTCTAGCAAAGTTTGATCAGATCTTGCCAGTTATGAGATGCAGTTGAGAGTGTCTTCTAGAAGCCTATCTTTTTATAGAGCAAGCCTATAAAAATGATTAAGTGAGAGAATACTCAGTTGCATATTTTTGCCAGTAGGTCATATTCTTGGAAGCTTATTTGGATGGGGAAATAGAGTAAGGAGATGAGGAAAGAGACTTTGTGGTTACATTAGCTGGTACTGGCTGCAAATTTGCCTTTCTGTGTTGGAAGAACAATTTGCGTTGCCGTGATGCACTGTGGTCGTGCATATTAAAAATATGTTAAATCTTGTGTGATTTTTGGAGCAGCTATTCGAGAATGCCAGGAGTGCTAATTTTTTTAAGAGTTTTGGAATGAGAATTTGGATTTGTACAGAGATCAGAATTCAGACCTCCAAGAAAATGCACTTGGTGCCTCTGGTCCTGATACAACTGAGTTGTTAACGAAAGGAAGACTCTCACTTTAATCCTGTTGGATCTAGACTCTGTGACACCGTGTATAAGGAAAAGTGTGATACGGGTTATTGTCCTGATCTTCCCAGAATCCCCTGAAGCTGAAGAGGTAGAGATTGATTTTATAGAAGTAGCCATCTGTGATGGTCTGTATTGGGAAATTTTCCTGTGCTAGAGTATCTTCTATCTTATGTAGGGAAAACGCCTTGAGGTTAACTGTGGCTAGCTGCTGTAGTGTGAGATAAGAAGGAACTTGTCTCTACTGTGTGCTGAATTATGCATGGTAATGTGCTAAGGCTGAATTCTGTAAATGAGTTACTGTGACTCGACAAGTTACTACGTATCATGTGAACTGTGGTAAATTCTTGGTGTACATGCTTCTTAGCCTGCATCAAAGCAAGGTAATGCAATCTTGCTAGCTTTAACTTGTCTTGATGTGATGCAGCCTTCCCACATAGCCCAGTCCTGTATGAGTTAACCTTTCCTAGCAGTGGATTTTCTTCTTTTTTTGCTTTTAAGAAATACTTCATACTAGTGTGATAAGTAATCTTTTCTTGAGTTCCTAGGAATTAGGATATATTCAGCCTTTACCACACAAGTTACCAGGAAATTATGAAGACTGTAGTTTCTGTGCTTACCAGCCTGGATATTACCTGCTGACCTTAGCAATGTGGGGCAATGTTTGTACTGTCCGAAAGTTCATTGATTTCCCTCACTGAGGATGATATAGCAAAGAAGTTTTTACTGTGTTCGCCTTCAATAAAAGAGCATCCAGGCAGGGGCCTTGGTGTCCTATATGAGAAGACAGGTAAGAACAATAATGCACACATGAAGGCTGACATACAGAAGAAACTAATTTTCTTGAAAAAGCCAGCTGGACACTGAATTGCTCCAGAGAAGATGTACAAATTTTTGGACTTCTTCTCTGAAGGTAAAATAAAGGGAACATCTGCATGCTACCAAGCAGCTTTGTGCAGTCATACAAGGGTATTTGTGAACAAGCTATTTTGGAAACCAGTTTTGGTACCAGAAACAGTAGAGCATTTCTCTGTCTACACCTGTCAGTCCAGATTAGCAAGACTGGTTGTCAATGCATTGAACTAGTACATGTTGTAAGGACATCAAATCCAGGGAAGCAGTTTTAAAGTTCTACCTCCAAAAATTTACTGTGTCTTAGGTAGATAACTGTGCTGCATAAAAGACAGTAAAATATGATAGTATGATCATCTGCACTGCTTTATGTAGTGTGGCTTTATACATGCAATTTCGCAAGGCTGGTTGTTGTGGTAGCACTTCCAATTCCGTACTTGCCTGTCTCTTCCAGTTTTGTGCTAAGTGGATGGTTTGAATGTAATTCCTTTCACTTTTGTCATCCATAGAACCTGTCTTGATAAATGTATTAAGTTCTTTCACTTCATTTTGAATGTACAGGGTTTTATAAGACAATAGCATATAAGTTTTTTCAGCAAGAATTCAGATTATATTTAATTTTTTTAAAAGCATTAACACTGTCTTAAATATGAATAATGAAGTAACTTCATTATGTAGATACACAATTTGTGTTGTGGCAGTAAGTCGTACTCTACATACTACACTGTCCTACTCCATTTTCAGCAGACCTCGTTTTAACTATTCTTATGTATTGGTGTGTGTTACTGACATTAGAGGTCATCTTTGCCTTAGAGGAAATTTGAACTTTTGAAACGCAATGGCTCCTTCTTCTGGGACTGAAGTAGTTTTGTTATACTAACTCTATATTCAGCTTGTTAAATTGAGACTGATTACTTATTTTCTTCTTTAAAATGGTAGTCAGGCATGGGAAACAGTAACTATAATTTTTGAATTAAATGGCTTTATTCATGAGCACTGAATGTGGTCTTGAAAATGATTTTTCGCTCTGGTAAAAGCTTGTGTTCTGTTCTGCTTTTGTAGTCATCCTGCTCATCTCAAGAGAAGCTACACCAGTTACCGTACCAGCCAACACCTGATGAGCTACATTTTTTGTCTAAACATTTCTGTACCACTGAGAGCATTGCCAGTGATAACAGGTGCAGGACCACTGCAATGCGCCCTCGGTCCCGAAGTCTCAGGTGAGTTTGTCTATCTGGAAATAGGAATTGAATCTAAATTCACATATTCTGGAGCATCATGGTTTTGCACATTGGGGGCATTCACTATTTTTGATATTGCTGAACTATAATACAACAAGTACACATCTAAGGCTGAATTACAAATAGTTCTTTTAAATTCTTGCTCCTGGTTTTGATCATGGCTTACTTCAGTGGTTAATATTGTAAGCTAGGTCTTAATGAAAGCAACTAACCCACATGAACTGTCTTGATGAACTAGTCATTATTGATCTGACTGTAGCACTCATTCTCTTCTAGAGTTCAAAGTGTTCACTGTCTTTATTTGCAAAACTAACTCAAAATGTACTTCTATCCTAGGACTATCTAGAAAGAAACGTGATAAAGAACAAATGGGTGGGAGGTGGGGTACGCTCTCATTTATTTTGTTTAACCAAGATGAATGACAGTTTCATGTTTCCCAAAGACTAGGCCTTTACATTTCATTTGCAGTGGCCGTTTGTGTAAGATCTGTTTTATCCAAGATCAGTTCTAAGCTGTCAGAATAGTTTAGGTTTGGAAAATGCAGGTGAATTTTATGGATAAGTTTTCAAGAAATAGAAAGGGAAAAAAAAGAAAGTGTTATATTTCTAATTGTTGTATTGATCCTTTCAAAAGTTTAAAAATAGTTTCACAGGCATACAAATCTTAAGGATTGAGTTTTTTATGGAAAAAAACAAGAGCAAAGCATTTTAAGAAAGGGGATTATGCTGCAGAAGTGTTATGATCATATTATGTACCTACACTGTCTTCAGTGGATTTGCGTGTGGATGTCCGTAACAGACTGTCCGTATCAGTTAAAGAACCCACCATTGTGGTATCTTGGGAAAAATTTTAGTGTTCATTTTGCCCTTTTAGAAAGCCAAAAGCCAGTTTTTATGCTAGAAGAAAGAAAGAATGCAAGAAACTCTTATGTACATGTTATGATAGTCATTCCTAGAGGGTAGCATCCCCTCTGTGGGGTCTTTTTCCCACTACGCATCTTTTAGACCAGACTGAATGGGCCAGTGTCACCAAGCCAGGAAAATCAGATAGTGATTTTTCAAAGGAATTTATAATGGAAGATGAGGCTTATGATAGCAAAAAGCAGTTTTGTAGGGTAGCCAAGGCCCTGAGTACCTTTTATGGATTGTTTTCCTGCAAATCTTGTGCTTTTCTTACAGGCACAGTGCCCCAGTATTGATGGAACTCATACAAATGTATGGCATTATTTGTAGGACGTTGCTGCCTTTACCTGCTGGCCGGATTGAAAGTAGATTGTTTTGTATTTTTTTAATGATCTCTTTAAAAAAGACTAAATATTCTCAACATTTTCACTTACAGCTAACAGAGTTCTTGGTGAGGTCTTGCTGTTTTGATTGTATGTAACCTTCAAAGTGGCAGGTATAGCCATAAGAAACGGTTAAGTGTGTCTCTGTTGCCCTTCTGAGAAAAAGGTGATGTTCACAAGTGTTGCAAAACTGCCTGCACCCTTAAGTGTAGTTACAAACTAAGAAAATAACATAGTTAGCAGTTAGATGTCAAGCGCGTGAACTAATCTTTAGGGCCTGGTCAGAAATAGCAGAAAAGAACCAAGTGTATCACTGATGAGAGAGTGTACCTTTCCAGTGAAGCCTACATTGACTTTTAGTTGCAACTAAAATAGAAAATAGAATTACTAATTGTAGTTCATGCTGAGACAAGTTTAAAGGGATAATTTGCTTTGCTTGCAGCCCTGGTCGTTCTCCTGCCTGCTGTGACAATGAAATAATTATGATGAACCATGTCTACAAAGAAAGGTTCCCAAAGGTAATGAATTATATTTAAGATACCCAGTATCTAAATTGATATGCTACACAGTTTTTAAGTAAGTGGTGTTTTTGTTATGGGAACTAACGATCCACCCCTGTAATAGCTTTCATAAAGCATCACCCAGTTCTTATTACAAAGATAAAATCACAATAAAGTAAATCCCTGCTGAGAACTGGACATTCATTTGGCAAAGCTGCTGAACTGGTTTTGAAGTGAATCATGCTGGTAATATATTCTGCTGATTGGAAACCAACAGTACATTCGATTTCAACAGGTGGTGTGTACTTGGGGCAAATATATAGTGAATTAGTAAACAAAAAATAGTTTCTGTTGCGAAGTCTTGTGCAGCATATGCATCTCTGCAGATGCCTTCCTTTAGTGGCATTTATTCCTTTTCCAAAACACTTATTATATGCTTTTAATTGTGAAGGTCAGTACACTGTTGTGGGGGTTTGACTATGAGATACCAAATGAGGACATATACTGCTGTCATGTCCTGAGGTCTGAGACACAAGTGAGTTCCTAGGTGCCGGTCTGTAGCTCAGAGCACTGCGCTCTCAGGTGCTCCTAGGATTTCGATGACCCCTGGAAAATAAAGTAAAGTAAAGCTGATACTATTCTGAAAAATGCCTAAACAATAGAAGAAATTTCTTCATATTTCTTCATGGAAATATGAAGAGAGATTTGCCAGGATTTGCAGAGCGATTGAGCAGCAATCTGAAGTGTGGAACATCCCGTTCATTTCAGTGTGTGAGATATGAATGAAGAGGTGTGGGATTACTTTTTAATAATAAAAATACAAGTTTTTTTTTAAGCATCTGCGGTTTTGTGAGAAACAGACAGTCGATTTTGTAAAACAGACACATTTATGGGGAGATGTCATCTGTCACTTTGCCTTTCTGTTCGCTTACTTTTTTGTTTCAGTCATTTCCCGCATCCCAGCTGGGTAACTTCTTAGGCAGTACAGAAATGTCGCACGATCAGAAACAAGGTTTGAGGCTGTTAGTTTCATGTAAAGCTGAGTTAATGTATTGTGTATCTGTTCGTCTATAGGCCACAGCTCAGATGGAAGAAAGGCTTCGGGACATTATAAGAAATCATTCTCCAGAGAACGTCCTTCCCTTGGCAGATGGAGTGCTCAGTTTTACCCACCATCAGATCACAGAACTAGCTCGAGATTGTTTGGATAAATCCCACCAGGGCCTCATCACATCACGATACTTCCTTGAATTACAGCAGAAATTAGACAAATTGCTGCAGGAGGTATGGGCCATGAGACTACTGTTATGTTTGCTTGAAAAATTGTTTAAATCTCTCTCTAAGAGGAGTTGTCTTGAAATAGTCATGACTGTTCACTCAAATAATTGTCAAAGTGGTATTCATAGCAGTTTTAGTCTATATAATGACCACTGCAAAGGCGATAAGCCATCCTAGAGTACTAGTCTGGAATAGATGGGTTGTAAAAATTTCAGAAACAGCAGCATTTTGTCATGCAGTGCAAGTTATAAACTGCTTACAAAAGTGTGTGCATAAGCTCTAAATGAGGAGGCTTGCAATTCTGTTTACTGTGAATAAATGAGTAGACATACACTTTCCACTTTATCAACCCTACTAATTGCCTGCTGTGTTGAGAAAGCAGACAGCAACCTTTAGCTTTCAATTAGCTAGAGGTTATTTAATTATTTAAATATTTATAATATTCCTTTCATAATTAAACTGTTTATTAACAGAAATAACGTAATTTCTAAAAGTGTTGAAACTTCCATTGAATAATCAGCTAAATGAATTAAGGAGAACTTGGAACTTGACAAAATAAATGTGCTATGACACAAGTCATTGCAGTTTATGTATGTATAATTTTTAAAACAATGAGTACAGCAAGTAATGTACTCATTTGTTTGTGTGGGATTTGATAGCACATTATGAACCAAAGTTAATGTGATAGACGAGCAAATTTGATATTTGCTTGGAATTTTGAACTGAGATGTTAAGACACCATGCCTGTCTTAATTTATGTCTTTCCGTCTGCTTTCTTTTGGATGCAGGAGCAGTTGCTAACGGTTTTGGTTGATATTTTTTTTTCCCTATGCTGCTTTTTTGTTAACTTCTATTCAGTAAATAGTTTTTCTGCAACTACTGTATTTTGAATTTTTTATCTTCATAAAGCAATGCAAAACTTAAGACTATCAGTGATTTATTTCTGGATTATTGAAACTCTGTTTTTTAAACAGAGAAAATACATAGAGCTTGCTTAATAGTCAAAAAGGAAGTTTGAACTAGTGAACTTCTTGTGAAATACTCATATTTTTATGATGCCAAAGTGCAGGCAGAGTTGGCCAGTTGACTGCAGATATCTGACAATGAATTATGTTATGCTAGTGATAATGTCAAAATACACGGAAATTATTTCTAAACCAAGATTCGCTGAACCACTGTTAACACTGTTAATCACTGTTAACAATATCTCTCTTAAAATGGCTACACAGTAAGTAGAGTTTAGAGTACACATCCACTCATTCATTAACCTCCCCGCAAAAGCCACTAAAAAACCCACTCTAGCAAGTTTTTTTCCAATCTGCATATAAAGCGGTGCATTATTTAAAAGCCACCAAAACACTCATTTTGTTATGGTGCTCATTCTTTAGTATGTAAAAATTTCCTTTTTTTTTTTTTTTTTTTTTTTTTTTTTTTTAAGTAAAAAGGATAATAAAATAATTTTTATTTATATAATCCTTTTTATTTATTAAAAAAATCCTTTAGGTAAAAAGGATAATACTTAAAAATATAATTTTTAATATCCTTTTAAAAGGATAATCCTTTCAAAAATATAATACCTTGAAATATTCAGACATAACTTTTGAGTCAGCTGTTCAAGTGCATAATACCTGTTAATAGCATAATATGGCAGTAATAAAACTTTCTTTTTGCACAACTCGGTTATGGGCACTCAGTTGTGCTTTGGATTCATTTGTTGTCAATTCCCAGCTGCAACGTTCAGTAGAAAGCTGCATCTCTTACCACTACTTGGCATGTTGTGTTTACTTTGCATAACCAGGGAAAGACTCTTGAGATTTGGGCAGCTTCGTTCAACCCACATTTTTATAATCCTAAGGTCACATGGACCTGAATGCTTTCCTGCTTCATCCTTCTTAAATGTGGTATGTTTTGAGTCTTTTGTTCACATACACTCCTGAGTGTTCACAAAACAGGACAATAGTGCTTTAAGTTTTGCTGGTGATTAAAATAGGCAGGTGTTTTGTTTACAAAAAGAGTTTTCTTTGGACTTGGTTGGTAGTGTGCAGAACACAAATGCTTGTGTACAGTTAAGATTCTTCCAAAACCTACTGCAGAGTGCTAGATAATACTTGTGCCTTTTCCTTTTTTCCTTCTTTAAAATTCACAGATTAATAGTTCTCAGGTATTTGGTGTTTCTTAAAATTGTAGTGCTTATATTAAAAGCAATATGTAGCTTCATATTTTCATAGTTTTTTACTTCAAAAATAATATATATTATGTGCAAAGTATTTATTTGTCCATATTAATGACTTTTTAAATGTTACTTTCTTAATCCTCTTTGTGGTTTTGCATAAGCAAGAGATGATGAAAAACTTAAGTCTACAGTTTCAGCTATTTAGTACAAAGAAATGCTTTGATATTTGAGTGAAGGGCTAGTAGTATATTTTAATCAGGAGAATGATACGGTTTCTTTGCATTTATTAGCATCCTTTAATTATATAATTTGTTCTTAGAGGGGAACATTTGAAAGAAATTTGAAATGCAGTTGATACCATTGTGCAAATGTTACCAAACCTTCTAGAAGTATTTTTTTTGTATGTATTCTTTTGTAGCATTCCGCGCCCCCCACATTGTAATCTTTGTAGAACTCAATTTTTCATCATCTTCCTTTATACATGTATCTTTATATGGACCCTCTCTGCAAGTGTAGTTTTTATATATATATACACACACATACATATATGTCACAGACATTTTAATATGACATGTGACCATAGGAAATCAGTATCAGTTTGGCATGGATGTTGCTTATGTTTATTAATATTACTTAGGTCAGTTTTAATTTAATCCTAAAATTATTAACTAATTAAGACACAACTGTACATGTACAGAGATGTATGTTATATTGAAAGGTGGTCCCTTGCACAAAACTGATGGTAATTATACTGTGTAATTTAAAACAAAAAGGTATGACGTCCATTGTAGGCACTTCTATTTTGTTGTTACTGTTTTAGAATTGTACAAATGGGATTACTTCAACTTGAAATTACATTATTGCTCGAACAATAATTACAGCCTTGTTATTTCTGCTGGTATTGAAATTGACGTGCTGTTTGTCTCACATACATGCTTCAAACCCTCAAAAGTTTCCTACTTTCCAGAGCAGTGCGTTGGATACAGTTTATTATCACTTTATTTTTATCTTACAGGCTCAAGAGCGGTCAGAGAGTGGAGAAATGGCATTTATTAAGCAACTTGTCCGAAAAATCCTGATAGTTATCGCTCGTCCTGCCCGCTTACTGGAATGCCTGGTAAGGTTGTGCTTTCTGTAAGTAGGTTTTTCACTTGTTAGTCTAGGAAGGTTTTTGGCTTAATATTCAAGGCCCTTTACAATTGTTTTTTGAAAAATGTCAAACAATGGGGTAGAGCTTCATTGTTGGTACAGTCCTTTCTGCTTTTGTTTTAGGAACATGGGATTGGCAGGAACCTCCTGCAGTTGTGTTGGTTCACTGCAATTGCAAATACCATGTTACAAAATCCCT
This sequence comes from Phaethon lepturus, assembly GCF_000687285.1. Classification (NCBI taxonomy): domain Eukaryota; kingdom Metazoa; phylum Chordata; class Aves; order Phaethontiformes; family Phaethontidae; genus Phaethon; species Phaethon lepturus. Next base: position 39,563 of record NW_010558138.1, on the reverse strand, counting down.
TTCATCAACTGAGGAAGCTACAGTTTGAAACCATTTGAATTTTTCTGTTTTGTTAGACTTTGCTATTCCTTGGGAAGACTGTTCCAGAATCATAATTGCTTGGTGGTTTTCCCATTGCTGTTGTTCTTCTTACAAGTTTCATAATTTTACTTCACTCAACAGCTGCCAGAGCTATAAGCAGCTTGCATAGTTTCAGAATAGCAACTGCAGGGAAAGCCAGCACAGCTCTCTTAGAGATTTCTTATTTCAGATGGGATCTTTAGGAGATTTAAGCTGGAATGTAACAACTCTGCGTAGTATGTTTCTACAGAGCCAGGTAGCTTGACCAAGTTCAGGCATACTGTCACTGAGCTTGCAGTCAGCTCTGCAGTACCTGACCTGAGGGGAACAGCAGCAGAGGGATTAGGGTATCTCTATATACAGATAGTCGGAGTTATACTGGGGACTAGAAGAAGCAGAAGAGTTAACTTACTTATGCATGAGCATAGCACTGATGTTGCCAGACTGGGCTAGCTTGTGTAAGGCCACGTGGGCATGTTTCTGCTTTGCCTACCCATACTGTGAGAGCTGAAATGGCTCAGGTGTGGGAAGCTGCTCCTACACACAGAGCCAATGTGCTTCAGTTGTTCAGTGGAACTAATAAACCCTCGCAGAACAAAGTGTACTCAGGAGGACGATGTAGACACCCAAATACCATGTAAGAGCCAGCCGAGTCCAACAGTCCTGGCAGGCAGCCCGAGCTGACTTTGTTAAGCCACTCTGCTTGCCAATACCAGGATCACAGTGTTGATGCTGCATACAGCTATTTGAGGCTGGCAAGGCTTATGTGGGAGCCGCTAACCTGCTGCTAGACTCACGTTATGCCTGAAAGTGTCATAACTGTATTTGTATGGCACTGAATCTGAGCTAGTAAGTCTTTCCAGCCTGATTTTGGCTCTGTGCTGTGTCTCTTCATCTGTGGCACAGTTAATCCACAGCCTGACTCATTCAGCCATGGACATTTTGAGAGCGGCCTCTGTTTTGTTTTGGAAACACCATGTCTCAGTGTTCCCAGTTGCAGTTTGTTCATGATTTGCAGTTCAGAAGGAATCTAAAATAAGGTATGTGCTCTGAATCAGCATGAAAGAGATGTTAAAAAGAAGCTTCAGAGGATGCCTTAGCATGTCCATCTGACATTGAATCCAAACTTGCTTTACTCCTGCACCTGAAGTGCTCATTCCATATTTGACCACTAGTTTATTCTCCCTAAATGCTAAGTTTTATGGCTAGCTAGTCCAAATCTTCATTCACTTAGTTCGCAGTTTCTGCCCCTGGGATTTTATCCTAGGTTACTTGTTCTTTCTGCCTTATGACACTTCCAGCAGAGCTGTTGTACATCCTGTATCCCTCCTTTTGCTGGGCCTGCTGGTGCGAGTGGAAGGAGAGTGGTGTGAGGCCAGGAGATTAGTTGCGAGTTCCAGAGCAGCAACTGCAGAGGAAGCCAGCGCAGCTCTCTTAGAGTTTTCTTATTTCAGATGGGATCTTTAGGAGATTTTAAGCTGTAATGTAACAACTCTGTGCAGTATGTTTCTACAGAGGCAGGTAACTTGAACAAATCTAGGCATACTGTCACAAAACAATACGTTTCTCTTTTAAGAAGGTGTTAAGCCTGCTCCATAAACATCACTGGAATCATGTAATCTTACAGAAACAGTATTGTTTTTCCATATTATCCCTCTGGAAACTTACTAATAATATTGTCTGGTACTTTAAAATGTCATCTGAAATAGATACTGGGTATCGAAAACTTCAGCCTCTGTAAGAAAGTTCATAGCGTTGTAGGAAATAAATCCAGTACTTTTGTCATGAGAAGTTTCAGATACCATGCAGTAATACTGTCAGTTTTCTGATGGTGATTTTGGCTCAGGTGTTCATGGTATGAGAATTCATATTTTTATTCACTTGATAATCCTGTGAATAAAGCTTTTGCAGTTTCATACATGCCAAGAGCTACTGACTAATATTGAAAGATTTTTCTCCATTTGTACGTGGAAAATGAAACACAGAGTTGGAAGCAGAGATGAGAAAATAAATTTGTTGCTTCTACTTATTCATGTGTGTGTATGTATATAATGTGTGTGTATGTATATTTAGATAGATACATATGCACACACACATATTCATGTGATTAAAAGTACCTGCTTTGAGATTACCTGGACTTACTAGCAAGTGGAGAAGAAGCTGTCTATTTGCCACCACAGCAGGTAAGGAGATGATGATGTTTTCATGATGGACACAGATAGGAGGTCTTGGCACACATCATCATGTTGTTGTGTTCTTCAGTGCCAAGAAGTAACATGTAAGAGATACAGCTGGGGACAGCAAGTCAGATGAGGAGAGTAAGGCTAAACCAGCATGTAATGCTTAGTTACTCTATTCAGTTTTTAGGCAGTTTATCAGCATCTTGAGACTTTGAGCTGAGTAAGAGAGTTTGCACAGTTCATGGATTAGTGGTGAATCGTTTGGAGATGATGAAATTGTTTCATGACAAATGAAGAACTGAGGTTGTTTCCACAAGACTGAAAATTCAAAAGACATTTCATTTCAGATGTACTGCAACTCCTTCTGGTAGATGCAGCAGTTTGGATGCTTCCAAAATGAGGCATGATATCTAATTTCTCAAGCTGTCTTCCAGGTTGGGACATTGAGTTCCCAAGTCCTGGGTAGCCTGAGGAGCTAGGACAGGAGCCTTGTGACCCAGCACGCAGACTGAGGCCCCGTGGAGTCATGGCAGGCCACAAAATGATCCGAGCTAGTTAGCAGGCAAGCTAGCTGGCTCAGCAGCCTGCCTGGCTTCCACAGATACTTTTGACAAAATTGATTTACCCCAGAAAAAAGTCTGTTTTGTGATATAAGTGTTTCATGACTCAGACTGGCTCTCACTCTATTAAGCATTGTACCTGTTGTGATCTATGGTTGGCATGAACATCTCACATGGCTATGTGAGAGATGTTTTGGTATGAATCCATACCTGCTAGATAGATCAAGTCTATTTTAAAAAAAAGCTAAAACTTTTAATAAACTTCCGTGTTCCTCTGAGTTCTTTCCTACTTTTATCCTCTATAAAGGTAGTAAAATAAATATATTTCCAAGGGACTTGGGGATTAGACAGGGTTTTGAGTTTCTATTTTTTTGTTTCTCTCTGAGGCTTGCCTTTTAGGCATGGTATAAATGATAGTTTTGTAATATAGTTGGTTCCCAAAGGAGGATGTTTCATGTCTAGATTTGTAACAATTGGATCAATGAAGTTCAAATGTTGTTTTCAGCAACTTACAATTTTGGCTTCTTTCTAAAGTTAGTGATTTATTTAATTGTTTTTTTCCATAAAACATAGTGCATATATATTGATTAAAAATACTTTAAAATTACATTTAGAAGTGGAGGCAATATATTTACATAGTTTCCTTATTTCAGTAGCAGATTTTTATACGCAAGTGGCTGCAGGGAGATAATCTCTATGTGAACTCACTGCTTTATTTTTTTATTTATTTTTTATTATCACTGCTGGTTATTAGGTCATTTCACTCTGAATATTATGGGAAGTTTTGAGGGCAAAGAACTTGCTATTCTTATAAAGTAGTCCTCTGAAATAATGGTGTGAATTTTCGTTGCTTACAGCATGTTACATTGTAAAGCATCGTAATAGAGTAGTATACTACTAGTAATAGAATAAAGAGGTATTGTTTTTAATAAGGGAAATGTCAAATCTTTGCAACAGAAGAAGCAAAATAAGTTTTTATATTGAGGTTTAAGACTTCAATTTCAACAGAGAGAATGATGGTGATTATTTTTCTTCTAGGAATTTGATCCTGAAGAATTTTACTATCTTTTGGAAGCAGCTGAAGGCCATGCTAAAGAGGGGCAAGGCATTAAAACAGACATCCCTCGATATATTATTAGTCAGCTGGGCTTAAATAAAGATCCTCTGGAAGGTAAGTGCATCTCCTGGTACATCTATAGGCTCTTACATTATTCCTTCTCGACATTTTTAGTCAATTCTGATAATCTGTGCGTACGTGAAAAGGGTCAAAGTAAAGATGGTAGCAGAACAAACATTCGCTAACCCTCACAACTCTCACAAGCTCAAAGACATTAAAAAGACCATCTGAGATTTTTTATTGTGAATATAATTCACAGATACACTGTGTTAATGATTTTCATGATCTTCTTCCAGCCTGGCAATGCAACTTCCTTATTTCAGCTGTAGCTGAAATTTACTGGTATAGTTTGATGGAGACTGTTATCCAACCAAAGGTACAAATGAAATTGAGCTGAGCTGTTATTGACCCTTCAGTGTCCCCAGGCTCCTGTATCTTAGAGTTCCTGAGAAGAGTATCTCCCATCCCTATTAAAATGGGAAGGATTTATTTTGCTGGGTGATTTATATGTTCATGTTGAGGACTTCTGTAGTGAGAACTTGGATTCCAGTGGAGGTGTTGTCATTGCAGAATTTTTGTTTGCCTGATTTTTCTTTTTAAGGGCAGTGTTGGGAAAACTAAAATTAATTTTGTCTCCTAACCAGACCATCTTCTCTTCCATCCTGAGATCAGGTTCTATCTGGTGACAAATGGAAATTGATTCATTGTGTTCAGTGCTAGTCCTGAAATTTGGAAGAAAATGGCAGAAATGCCATCATGGAAAATGAGCCTAGCTAGTGCCAATTAGCTTGTCTTCTGTGTTATGACGCAGGACAAGGGGCATCTCTAGGAGAGGACTTGATAACACAAAAACAACAGCAAAAAACAATTACAAACTTTTTTTTTTTAACCAGTTCTCATGGTACAATACCGCATCTCCTAAATCAAAGGTGTAGTATATTGTGTGTTGAAAGAAAACTCATTTTTGTTCAACTTCAGTGGCTTGTAAAGTTCAGCACTGCCCAATGTTGTCAGGAATTTACTTAGATCCAATTCAATTAGATTGGCTATTATTATAGATGATATTCATGTTTAATGTTAACAGATTTAAAGGAAGTCAAGCCTGTTATTAGTCCGCTTCCTGTCTTCCTCTTCCCAATTTAGTATTTTTTTTATCCAAGATACAGATTAAAGCAGCTTTAACACCTTTTGCTTGGATGCAGAGTGCAGCAACGATGCCAGACACAAATTGGGAAAATACACATAAATATTCTTTTCTATGTGGTACTGGAAAAGATCAAGAAGTAAATTAATTCACTGCAAGATACAGAGGTGTCTGCTGGGTTTGGAGAGCTGTTGGTCTGGCCTAGACTGACAGTTCATAATTCTTCACTGATCAAATATGCAGGATTTAATTGGAGTGTGGGTTGAGGGTTTAGTTTTATTGGCCCTGGTTCTGCCACTTGAACCTTATCTTACTGATTGACTCTTTCTGGCCACTTGAATAAAAGTGTTCCTCAGCATGAAGCAAGAATCTGACACAACCTAAGTTTAATACTGTCTTTGAATTTCTTTAAATAGTGTATTGTGAAAAAGATCTAGAGACATGCTATATACAAATAAGGGGTACTATTTTCTTGGACTAAATACTTACTTTATGTGAGTGTACTTCATCTAGGACACATCTTATAATTACATTTCATAAATAGAATATTACTTAATATAACAAACTTTGAAGCATTATAGGATAATTGAAATGTGTGGGTTTTTTTCTGATAGAAAAAATGGGCTATGTGGTTTGTCAGTAAATACTGAGGGGTGTGTGATGTACGGATTACCGATCATTGGTTCAGTTGGAGATTGGGTGATTGATTTATTTTGTGTATAATTTTAAAGGTTAATGTGTATGTAGATTTGTGATCAAATAATTCAGGCCATCTGATTTGTATTAATGCTTTCCTGTCTCCCTACAAAAAGTGGTATTTATAAGCAGTATAAATCACTGTGCAATGACTTCTTAAATGATCTGGTTTCAGTTTTAAATTGGTGCCTGTATATACAAGGACATTTCCTAAACAAAAATAAAAGAATGGAACTATGGGGTTTTGCCCTGGCATTAATCGTTTACAAAGGGAATTATTTGAAAACACTGTATTCATTGCTATAAAAAATACGATGTGAAGATCATGCTCCTGAGACAGCTTTATATTCCTAGTATGCAAAACCAGAAAATATTTAAAATACTTAAATAGGAGAAGAACCAAAACAAACACAAATAAACCTACCTCAGTAACATCACTTACCCTGAAACACAGAATTGTATTTTCAACTAAGCTGTTAAATTATGCCTGCAATGTTCATAAATGTTCATGCAAAGGATTGTACTTTCTCTGCAGAGAAAAGCAACCTACTTCTTTAGACCTTTTCTCTACTTACCTCCTTTGTTTGCTGCCATAGCTGTAGTGTCCTTTCTTCAAGTGAAATGATGCGTGCATTACTTGGAGATAATGCTAGATAAATTTATACTGTACTGAAAGCAATACCACAACAGATTCATCACTTAGCAGAGACTGGTGGCTGCATTTCTGAAGAGTTCCCCAGGGAGACATTTTTCCCCGTGGTTTTTAAATTACCATCTTTACCTTTTTGAATCATGAGTCTTCAGAAACGGTTTAAATCAATGAAAGAAAAAGGGCAGATGTTTAATGGTATTTAGATGAGTTTTAAAAATCTCTTCAGGCATTGCAAAATGGTTCCACAGCTCCCTGTTTCGAAAGCTGACTCTTCTTCCACTCCATTACTACCTACTGCCTGCAAATAGTGTGTATTCCTCAGATAATGATTATTTTGCAAAAATTCTGTTTAAAAATGACTCGCTTTAATTTGCTTCTTAAGAAAATAATTTCTGTTGAGAAGGCTGTCAAAGTATATTATTCTGGCTTGTTCGGTTTCCACCCATACAATAAAGATTTCACCAATACTTCTTGTATAAAAACCCCACGTTCACAAAACTATGACTTTTGCCAGGGCAATCCACTCCAGTTTTGAGTTTAGCCTATATCATTTTAGCTTAGGCTCGGGTTTTTTTAAGATCTGTTTGTTCTCAGCGGAGATATTTTTCACTGTTTATTGACTTCATATTCATATTCAGAATTTTTGGAATGTTTTTATTTTCTCTAACACTTTAAAGATCTGTTTGCTTTTTGAAGTGACATTTTCATTACTTTTGATTCTTATACTTTACAAACATTGTGTTTTGTGTAGTGATTACAAATCAGAGTCCTTAAATCTTTAGCTGTTCCAACAGAAAATTATCTGTATGGTTAATGATTACAGTAAGTGTTGTGCAGAATTTCCCTTGTAATAGTTACTTATTATCATATAGAAAAATCCACTTCAGATATTCTGTTTGAATATTCAATTATTTGTCGTATTCATAAGTTCAGTTAATGGTCCTGAGACAAAAATGCACCTCACAAATATCAGCTGATGTTATCTCTGATCCCAGCACATGATTATGATAAAATACGCATCTTTGGCTATGTGGAGTATATAAGTAACTATGCATGTGATTAAAGTAATATTAACCTTCCCAGGGTCTTTCGGCTACCAGCTGTCCTGTGAAGTTTTTATTACCCAAATGAATTCCTTAGTTACTGGGCCCCTGCAGACCAAGACAGGCTTAGGAGCTCTGCAGGATAGGTTGACCCTGGGCAGGGACAACGAGGTCAAGTTGTAGACTCCCAAAAATCTTAATTTCCCAGAGAAGTCATCTGTATTAGTGACTATATAAATGTTAAGCTTCCAAGAAAATGGCTTTTAGCTTATTCTGTTAGGCATATCAGCATTTCTGTGTAGAAGATGCAAAGCAGTTGGAGTCCATCTCTGTCTAAACAAGAAGCTTTTTGTTTTAACTGTGAAAGAGCCCAACAAGGATGGGGCCTGTTATTAACCCCTTGGGCTGAGATCCTCAGGAGTTTTATCAGATTAGTGCTGTCTTTCCCTTAATGCTCAGATCACACATGGATCTCAGAATTCCCACATCTCAGCAATGATAACAGTATCGCTCTTCATTGCTTCATGGCTGCTTGAATTCTTCAGTGGAAGACTACATAGGCATTGAATAGGAGGTCTTCATTTTCCTTGTGGGATTTTTTTAATATATGCTTGGAGATGCCGCAGAAGTTATTTGCCAAGCACTACAGATAGGACAGCATGTTCATTAAGTACTTCAGAAAAGTGTCACTTATCAAGTTTTCTGTGCTTCATTTAGTTTTCTGTTTGCTGTAGTTTAAAATGAAGTTTCTAATCTTTGTTTCCAGAAATAGCTCAGCTAGCTAACTGTGACAGTGGGACAGCAGAAAGTCTTGAAGTGGATGAATCAATAAATGTAAGTTTTCCTGTTATGTTGCTGCTTTTGCTGAACCTGAGCACAGAAAAATAATTGTGTTCCCCCTGGCCCCACCCCATTATATTTTCTCCTGGTATGTGTAAACAGATTGAATAGAACAGTGGTTAGTCATCAGACTAACGCCATGGTGCTCAGCAGACAGAATGCTCACAAAAACATTAGAGCAAAACTTTCAACCTATTTTCTTAGATGTTGCAGTATCCTTAGCTTCCACGAAGTTAGTGTTCACCATGTGGCAATTGTTTTACCACAAAACCCACCACTGCTTCCTTTATTTCAGTTTAATGAATGTATTTATTTTTCTTTTAGAAGGACTTTTAAACAGTTTCATAAAAAATAATGTATTTTAAACAGATTTTAAAACAGTCCATTTACAGAGGCAGCTAGTGATCAGACTCTGAACAGATCCAGTGAAGAGCCAAGGAAGAAATGAGCAAGTTAGCAAATAGCCTGGATTCAGAAAGTTGGCTCACAACCTGGAAGATTGTGTCGTCTTCTTCTGAATCTGTGCTCAGAAATACTTGCCTACAATAATGGGTATCTTACAGTAATATTTTGTCAGATGCTTGTTCAGGTTGGCAGAAGAAAAATGAGTTGGAGGAGTTGGTTGGGTTGAATATTGTGGGCTTAAATGCTCTCAATTTAAATTCTTATTTTTAACAGTTGGTTCTCACACCTTGGATTTTAGTCAACAGAGTAGATGGAGTTCTAACAATTTAGTGTCAGTTTTCAGTGCAAGTGGATATAAAAAGCAAGCACAATTTTGGAGGATGCATAGGTAGTTCAGCGGTACTTCACAAGTGCTTAAACATGTTAGCAGAGCTTAAAATACAGGCATGGGTTATCTGTTAATCTGCTTCTGATATGTTACAGAAAAGACATCATCTTCTAGTACATGTTTTATTATCTTGAGATAATTTCTGACTTTCTGGCAAAGTGTCACCTATAAAGGCTTCCAGAGTTGTGACATGAAGGGTGTTTCTTATTCTGCTGCTTTTGTTCATTTGCATTTAAAATACTGTATTAGACCCGAGCAATATTTAGTGAAGGGCACTTACAACAGAAAGAATAACTAGAAGACTTAAAGCAAGTGCTGAAGTGCTTAGGAGAATCTAGGGTGCAAACCGGCTTAGCAATAGCTAAGAAACTGCAATTGTAAAGTTATTTGTGTTGTGCAAATGTTGAGGAAATACAGGAAGGATAATGTAGTGTAATAAAGGAACCTAAGCAGGGGAGATGACGAAATTAAATCAGTAAAATTTGGAAATACTTTCTCAAAGCGCAGCTGTGGAATAAACACACATGGGAAGTGACAGGAAGTATAACTTAAAAGTAACGTACAGGACCATTCAAAATCATAATAAATATGCAATTAGGAAGAATCCTGTACTGGCAGGCAAGTGGGCTAAACAACTTAAATTGTCTCTCTCTGTTCCTGTGTAGTTCATTAACATATTCACTAATCTTATTACACTGTATTTTCTTGGGCAAGCTTTTAATTAAAAAGGTTCCAACCAGGTCTAGTTTCAAACTTAACTATTACCCAGCTGTCTGGATAAGGATCATAGAACTTGGAGATTTGAAAAACGTCTTGAAAAGGATCTTGTGGGCTTGGAATACTGAATTTGGAGTCCCATGCCCTCATCATTCCACATACACCTCATTTCTAATTCACACTTACATCTTCAAAATTAACTGAAAAATAAAGGTAGAAAAAAGGTTGTGCAGTACTTGGGACAACTCAATTTTGAAAACATTCTGGCATACAAGTAGGTGCAAGTGACCTGTGTAATGGTAGAATTACTGTATTTTTATCTTCCATATTTTTCTCTCTCATTTTTTGTCTCTTTTCACAGTCTGTGCTAAGTTATATCACATTCTATCCTAAAGTTAGTTCAAAATGTGCAAAAGTTTATTTGAATGACGAGAACTCATCTACATTTTGTTACTACCAGAATCAGATTTACTAAAATGGGAAGACAGTGGCCACCGAGTGCCTGGTGGGATTCATGGAAGTCTGTAACTCCAGATGGGAATTCCCAGCAACTCCTTTACCAGAAGCCTTCGTGCCTCTCTGCTATAGATAAGCAGACAGATAGCTGCGGTGTAACGGGTACCTTTTTGATGAAAAAGCAGCTTTTCTGCAGGAGCCCTCTTGGTCCCTGTCTGTGCTCTGTGGCTGTGTGGCTAACTGGCCAGAGCTTTTAGCTGGTTCATCAGGGTGTGACAGCCCCGTGATAGTTGTTTTTTTTGTTTGTTTTTTTAATTTTTCCCTGATTTTGAAAAAAACACTGTATTAACTTTATTCTTTCTCCTCTTTTACATTGAAGAGCTGTAATACCTCACTGAAGCTGCAGAGGAAACCTCGGGAAAGTGATTTTGAAACAATTAAACTGATTAGTAATGGAGCTTATGGGGGAGTAATCCATGAGTGCCACCGCTCTTTTGCATTTTATTTTTGCTTAACTTCCCGTTATTTCTTATTGCAGGGATGTTTATATGAAGGAGTTTGTTTGCACTGCTACTTTGTGCATTCTGCTTTTCTTTTTCGTTGCTAATATTTGAAGTTCACAATAAAAACTTTTTGGAAAGCCTGCTAGGCAGGCTGCAGGCAGTAAGCTAGACAATATTGAATTACTGTGTGCTGCAGTACATTAAAATACTAAATATTACATCACAAAGATTTTTTCAGGTAGGTATCATGTAATGCCAAAGATGAAATATGAATAAATCAAAAGGCAGATTTAAAGCCACCTTTATAATACTGAAAGCAGCCTGTGTTTATGCAGGTGTGAAACAGAATAAAACTGAATCTGTAGGGAGACAGGTTGTTAAAAATGAGTGCTTACTTGACCTAAAAATACTGAAGTAGAAACAAATTTCCTTAAGTGGGGCAGCACTGTTTTCTTGCTTCTCCATGGACACTCTTCTGTCCTCAAATTTTAACTGATTAGCTTTTAAGGAATTGCTGTTACTTGGTTAGTTTCTGGGTGCTTGGAAAGTGCAGAGCTTACTGCCCAGTGGTATGTAAGTCATCTGGAGATATCCTAGAGATATCTAGGACCAAGAGAAAATTATGTTAGCCTGGACCTTAAATGAATACAGCATGTTTTCTGGAAGTCCCATACAGGGATTCTGTCTATCAGCAGGCAGAAGTCTGTCTTCAGTTACCTTTTCTCATCAGATACTGTCTATTAGACCCTTGATTGGCTCCTCCTCTGCACTGAAATGTATCAAGGCAGGAACTGCTGGTCTATGTAACCTGCAGGACCAGGAGGGATGTATTGGTTCAAAGAAGAGGGATTTGTGTCTTGGCATGAGGACCCCATTGCCAAATGAGACTGTGTCACAGCCAAACAGTGGAGTGGGCTGTTACTCTCCAGCACACGCCCCATTAGACTGGCTGTACTCTGTGCTACCTCTGCTTGAGGTAGGAAGGAGCAGCAACCCGATAGTACTGAGCACTCTTTGAAGAGACCCTGGACATAGAAGAGAAAGCACCTGCAATCTACCCATTGGAGTTCTGAAGAGACCTTGAACATAGAAGAGAAAGCACCTGCAATCTACCCACTGGAGTTTTTCATGGCATTTTAATTGCCTGAGGCTGATGGGCACAATAATACTCGGTGATCACATTTAGTTACAGGTAACCCTGAGCTCTGGGACAGGAGGCATTTAGAACTGCCCAGTATTGTTGGTTGTGATAGCTTGTGTGGAGCCTATTGTGTCCAGACCTGCTTACATACCTCAGCAAAAAGCCTGAAGGAAATAGCATCATTTGCATTAAAGTTATATAAATATTCAAATACAACTTCTCACTAGTTAACCTCTGCACAACTCATTGTCTCAGAATTTCTCTGTAGGCAAACTCATTACTTACCGTATGCCAGTTTCTCCTGATTACCCCAGGACTTCAAAAGCCTTTCTTTCAGCAGTTTGCAGTAGCTGCTGCTCCTCTCCCTGGCTGCATCCCTTTTTCCTTCCCTTGGCCGATGCTTAGTTGCCTTCATTTCTCCTTTCATCTCCTACTCAATTTCCTCTTTGTCTTACTGGAGGAGGAGAAGAAGAACCATGTGGGCTGGGTCCGCATTGGAGAAAAGGGTGTTGTGAGTCACTGGGCCTGCCCAGCTTCCCAGCAGTTTCAGGATGCTGACGAACGGGAAGAAGAGGGAGCAGCTGCAGAAGGGCATGCTGCAACCAGCAGCTTGAGGCCGGCCACCTAAAGTCAGAGGTTCCGTAGTCTTGGTGGCTCTTGCTCCATAGGTGTTACAGTCAGAAGGAGCCTTGATAAGCCATTAAGAAATACAGACTGGAGAGAACTGTCCATTTGAAACCAGAGACAAGTAAGGATCGGAAGGATGGGAAAAGGAAGGATGAAAAGCCGTGGCTTTCTATAGGTTATATGATGTACACATGTAGGGTTGGGGTTTTTTCCCCTTATGTTTGTGGCAGGGAAAATCAATACTTATGAAACACCTTTTAAATGCTCATAATATGTGAAATTGGCAATAGAAATGTCATAAAAATTGGATGAGACTCTAATAATTGTGAGGAAAAGGAGAAGTGATAGAGGGTGAACAGCTTGGAGTGTATCTGGATTCTGTATGAATCATTATTGTCTTTAGCAAATGTTAAAACCGGGGTAGGTTGATGGGTTATGCTGTGGTAGTATTAGAAGTGGAAATAGAAAATCTCTTCACTTTTAGTAGAGTTCTATTATTTCCATCCTTAAGCAAACAACAACAAAGTAGGTTTTGTTGGTTTGGATTTTTGTTTTAAATGGTTACTTCTTAGAAGAAAAATCAAGAATAAGAAAGAAAACAAAGGTACAGCCCCATACTAGTTAATGTAGAGGGAAAGAAACACACTCAGTGAACACTGAGACAATACATCTTTAAAAGTGTTTACTCACTTTTCAAAAAGTGATTTTAGCACTTAGTCACTTCTCCCCAACTACTGTAAGTTGATGAGGCTTATGCACCTAAATTCTCTAGGATATCACTTCTTCAAAACTCTCTGTGTGCTTGAAGATCTCCACTGTGGTGTGTCAGATAAGTGGTACTGTAATATCAACAGACCATTATTAGATCTTTAAGGTTTTTTTTCTGTTGGCACCAGTATGATTGGTGGTTAATTTACTCGAAAGTTACGGTCGAGTTTGAAGGGGAGCACGTCACAATAACCTAAATGCTCTTTAACCCATCTACAAAATGTAGTGTAATAAAGCAATAATACCTGTTCCATCTGTGAATAGAAAGCAATAAACTGCCCCATAGGCATTTATTGCAGTTTATTTACAAGTATAAGCAGCTGAAATAAAAGTTATTGTTGTTATGCTACAAGGATTATTTTCTTTCCCTTCCATGTTTTTCCAGGCCATTAATTTTTTGAAATAACCTAAGTATGTGTGAAATCTGCCTGTGCTTCATTGATTTATTCTCAAAAATACGTCAGTGGGCATATTTTATGCTCTGACTTATTAAAGATTCAGTATGCTATTGTATTAGTTATTTTGAGGCTATAATGAAGGGTTTAATTCTGAACCAATTTTTAAAAAAACATATATTTTGCTGTCTTTGATTTTGCTGTAGTGTTTTTGCCTTCATTAGTGAAATGGAAAGCTTTGACTGCTTGACAGGGTAATTGTTGGTCTTGGCATGCTGTAGCAGAGATTTGTCAGATATGTTAAACTTGATGAGCTTAAATATAAACTATTGGTTTTGTGAAGGTCTGAGTAAATATCTTAGCAGTTTTCTGTTTTTAATTGATCGGGTAAACTCATTTGTAGTGCAATTAAATGACTGTATAGTAGATGAGGTGTATCAAGCTTTTGGGAATGGCTAGGAATATACAAGAAGTTAAACAATCTGTGAATCAGTAAAATGTAGGATGCTGGCCAAGTCATTAATGGATTTTCACCAGCTGTCTATCTGACTATTTTCAGCCAGACAAAACTTCCATACTTCCCAAATTTAACACTCTTACACTGCAATCATAGCACCATTTTTTTGATATTCCAGCTTGCAAGAGGTAGCAGGTGGAAGAAGTCCATGCCTTCAAAAGTTGGCATCAGCCTGGTTTCCTGAACCAGCTCAATAAAATAAAAATGACATTTGATTTCAGGGAAGTAAATGGTGTTACTTCAGTTGCTCTTTCACTAATGTAGAACTGTATGTGCTTAAAGCAAATACATGATACCACTTTTGCACCTGCCTGGAATGTTTTTACTTCTACAAAGATGGTAATGTCAATATGACGTAATACATGACATACTGGCTAACAGTGTTGCTTGATGAATTTAGGAACTCTGAGGCAGTGTTGGCTTCACCAGCTGCTGCCCCTAACCTGTGAGTACTCATTCCTGTTCCTTCTCCACTTGGTTGACAGTACTTGCTCCGATGTAGTTGTATTGGGAACGGGAAGAATGAGAAAGTTACCCAGCTGCAGAATAACTGTCAATCAGGTTAATTCATCATCAACCTGGCAGCTAACAGTTCAGAGTTGAAGGGGATAGAGGGAAGTGTGGCTTTATAGGTTCACTTAAGTAGCACCACCTCTGAACGCACTACAGGTCTAATAAGCTGTATTCCTTTCCTTCTTTTCTGTTTACCCCTGTGAGTGACTGGACTATGCAGAGTAAGAGGCTTTGACTCCTAGAAGCCCATAGCTTTAAAGAGCATTTTAGAAAGGTTTAGAGTTTTTTACCCAGCTCAGAGGCTGGGAGTTTCTATGCTAGGGATCTTACATTCATCCTTCATTGTGGATCTGCTCAAAATTATGAACTTTGAACCCATGCACTTTATTACCCTTGAGTCTGCCTCCCTTCCCAGTACAGCAGAGCCCAAGTGCCTTATCTTTCTTCTGTAGCTGATACATGTGTGAGGATCTAATATTGGCAGCTAATGCAATGCTCTCAGTGGTAGAGCAAGATTGTTAACCGTGTTGAAAGTCTTAAATTTTATCCTTGCTGAATGTGCAGCATGCTACGAACTGGTGAGGAGCATAATTTCTCAAGTGTTTCTTTTGCAAACACAGCACAGTTTACCCATAGGAAATCCGATAGCAGCTTCATCATTTTGCATGTGTGTTTACTAGCCGCCATAAAGGCAGAAGACACTGCTACTGTTAGGTATGGAGACGTGGTTTTATTAGTCAAAATTTGTGACATATTGGAACAACCAGGGCTAATACCTGTTGCGAAAGAAGGATCACAGCCATTGTGTTCTCTTCAGATGGCAGCTTCTCATTTGCTTCTAGGTAGACTGGGATTAGTGTAAATATTGCTGAGAGGAGGCTGTGTGCATTGTCCCAGGGCTTGGAAGACCCACACCACACTGGGTGCTCATGTTAGGAGTGCTGGAGTGCTTTAGGCAGCATTTCCCCCTGCCCCCAAATAAATCTGATCTGGTCATGGGCATTGCCTCGTGAGGAGGTGGTGCAGTGCTGCTTGTAAATTCTGATCTTAAATACCTATCCCTAAACTTCACCGTATTGCCCTAACATGAATCACAGTCTCACAGGTGGCTCCTCTTCACTGGAGGCAACATCAGACATAATTCCAGGGTATTTAGCAGTCTCTTCTCAGGATATTGCTCATGAAAATGAAACGGCTCCTTGTGAGCAACTGTAACTTTTAAGCAGCAAGCACAGTACCTGTGTTTCCACAAGGAGTTCAACATCCTTTAACAAAGTAGAGCATTGAGTCAAAGCAAGTGACACAGCTACATTAGCTTCAAGCACTGAATGTAGGCTAGGTTGTAAAATGGCTCCAAAAATTGAAGTTACTGAAGAGATGTAAACAAGGCCTGAAGCCTGTAAGTAATTTAGAGGAAAAACAGGAATCTTGGTTCTAAGATTGGGGGGATAGATTGCATAATATTTAAGTTGGAGCAATTCAGGAATCCAGTTAAATGTTTTAGCATTTTTTCGGTCATCTTAACACGTTTGTGCAGTGTTTTATATTTGTGCCTAGCTAACGGTATTTTAGAGATACTTTTTCAAGCTGAGATCTATGTTGGAAGTGGAATAATGTAATGTTTGGACAATGCCAAAGTTTAGGAATTTTCTTATTTCTCTTGAAAAGTAAACTTTTCTTGCAATGTTGAAATACAGCATCAATAAAATACAGAGCACTTGTGTACCTGTTGAGATCCATACAGCAAAATCAGAGGGTGTTTTGGAAATCTTTTGTTGCCATGTTACGAAACAGAAAGGGCAGAGGTAGGAAAGCAAATTCTTCATTTGAAACCATAGGGGGTTGCAACAACGCCACTTTGATTGTGGCTTTGCAGGCAGACAGGGCATACCACTGTCATTGAATGGATCAACAGAGCAATTGGATGGTCTGGATGTTCTTAATACATTGCTTTTGTGTCAAAGGAATCCTCAAATTTACGTTCGTATTTCTAATATACTGAAAATCATGAGCAGCATTTAATGATCAAGGCCAAGAAACCAGGAGGAATTGTGCTCTCTCTTAAAAGGACATACAAAACAAAGAGAAATCTCTTTCTAGTGCTCCAGCTGTAGCATTCTGGAGAGTAAAGAATAGAGATAGATGTGGGAAGGGGGGGAGGGTGCCAGGTTTAGGAGAATGTAGCAAGTTGATAGCTTCAAGGAGAGTGAACAGAAACTAGAAGGCCATCACAGTCTACGCAATAAGTTGTTGTAGAATAGCAGCAGCATACTTCAAGGGAGGCAAATCAGGGTTCAGAATTAGCCTAGACAAAGTCGGTATGTGCTAGAACTCATTGTGGCTTTTCCCATCATTTTACTTCCAAGTTTGCAGTTATGTTTCAGCAGATGTTGTCCAAGGTTTCCATTTAGATTAAGTTGAAGCCCCACTTAGTGCAAGAAACATGGAAGAATTCCTGTTTCTTTTTTTTCTTCTTTTTTTTTTTTAATTGTCAAGGCAATTTATGCATCTTTATTTTACTGTTAGTCTTTGGCTTTTTGTTTTTTTTTTTTGTTTTTTTGTTTTTTTTTTTTCATTTTTATTTACTTACCATTTTATTGATGTTTCAGCAAATTGTAATACACTCTTTTCAACTGTGGGAGCTGAGAACACCAGTGTCACAGGCCAGTTGCAATTGTTGCAGTGTGCTTAGTTTACTGTATCGGTAGGCTGAGGAAATGGCATCACTGCTGTGAACTGAGAGCATTCTGAGGAAGAAATGAGGTCTTCTACAGGAGTAACATGCTGCTGGCTAGAACCTAGTTTTCTTTGTAAAACAGAAATGCTGTTTTCTGGGGTTACTGTGATCAGAGGATGTGAATAAGTGATGTTAGACATTTTAAAATGTTGAAGATCATTTAAAAGCACTTTATATGGCATGAACAGTGTATACATGTGTAAACATGAGAGAGACAATTGCATTGCAGTTGTCTCGTGAGTCCGCTACACTTGAACTAAACAGTTTTCTTCTGAGAAATTGTAGGTAACTGAATCCTAGTGGAAAGTTATACAATTACCTGCCTGTGACTGTAAGACTGGAGAGCTTGGGGAAACATAGCCAGCATGTCCCAGATATTTACAGAACTTACTGGTTCTTGATCTTTAATTATGGTAGTAATGACCCTACAGTTCCACATGCTTTACAGAGGGGATTTATTAAGATGTTGTAATAATATGCTCTGGTTAATCTCTGTATTTCAAGAGTTCATCTTGGCATGCTGTCCAAATTAAAGCTCTGAGAAGGATCTGCATGCTGAGTCCTCAGGCAGTCCTCAGTTTATTCATATGACTTTGGGGGTTTTTGAAGGATTGTGGCTTCGGCACCTGAAGGGCTCACTTTTCTACATGCCAGGAGTGCACAAGGGGACTGGAATGGGGAAAAGATGACATTACAGGAGATTAAGAAGCCAAGACAGACTGACAGGAGATAGCAACAAAAGAGAGAGGAAAACCAGAACAGAAGGCAAGGAAAAGAGTTATAATGAAGGGGTGGAGAGAGAAGTGAGCATGAGGAGAGCTGTAGGAAGAGGTGCAGGAGGACAAAAGGCATGAAGCCAGCAGGGAGGAGTGCTGCAGCTGAACAACTTAGTCTTTATTCCAGCTTGGGAGAGGCAGAAGTGAGACTTAGTAGGAGGCACAAAGGGTGAGGTTTTCTTGTGTTTTGCCCAAGGTGGTTTTCCCCCACTTTCATAATGGTGTAATGTCTTTTACCTGCCCTGCTCTCAGACAAGAACAAGGGACTTGTGAAAGCTTTTGGAATCAGTTCGAGAAATGTTCTTGTCTGGAAAAAGTTTTCCTCCACAAAAGAAACCAGAAACATGATTTTTTTCAGTGCCTGTAATTTTGGTAGCTGTGGGAAGATCTTCATAGAAATAGTAAGGCAAGAATTGCTTTTTGTGTTTCAATAAATAATTGTATGGTGATAATTAGACCTCATGGGGACAACAAATTGAATTTAAAACCTACATAATTGAATCCCATTTATTTCCTCCCCTCCCCCCATTTTCTCCTTTTAGTCCTTTCTTTTCATAAACAATCACTACTGTGGTAATTATATACTGGAGATGCTATAAGCATTAAATGTTACAAAGCAGATTTCAAGCAAGGCAAACACTTTCAGGATTTGCCTCAAGGGAGTTTGAGAAATGCAGCAGTAATGTCCTCTGTCAGTGTTTCACAGCAGGCTGGTTCCTTCTCCTGAGCCTTGACGAGAAAGAGGCTTGTCCATGTAGGTTTTCTTTCACTTTGCTTCCCTCACTGCCTTGACCTTCTCTAACCAAGCTTACAGGAAACTTTGTACCCAGTACCTCAGTGGAAATTCTGCATGTCAGGATACACCTTAATCCCACTTTACCATGTGGTTAACGCAGCGATCTTTGGTTCGGATTACCTACTGGTGACCTGCCCCTGATATGGATCAATGCTGATGTCAGGGACTGAACAAGAACAGAAGATTCTGCACCTGGCAATGAGGGAGCCACCCCATCGAGCAACTTCTGAGCAACCTTCATGAGAAACCAGTGACATGTTTTAAAATCCCCTGGACAGAGTCTAAGTCATAACTATCTGACAGCACACTTACAGCATAAGCATGTGTCAGAATGATTTATAACACTGTGCCATAGCTTGGTTTTGTATATAATCTTTTGATGATGGAAACGCCCAAAATCTACCTGAGCTGAGAGCATTTGCTGTATTGGGGGAGAGGGGTGTGTATGTGCTACTATATCTTTTGTTTGCTTTGGGGCGTGGGGAGTTCTTTGGTTTTAGTTTCTGTACTAATTTGTGTTAGAGATGTGACTGAGATTCATCCTGGTTATGAAACAAAATGAAGTTTGTAGGCATTCTGTAATGTGAAAGGCAGGTCAACTACATTAAACTAAACCCAGGCCTTTTATATAATACATACACAGTTTTTTAAAGATACATTTATTTATTTGTAAAAAAAGTATTTTAAATTTTTTTTTAATAGTTATGCAGACTTTTTTCTTTTTCTCTCCCGTTTGACCTTCTTCAGTGCGGTTTATTTTGTGAGACACAAAGAAACCAGACAAAGATTTGCCATGAAGAAAATTAATAAGCAGAATCTTATCCTCCGAAACCAGATACAACAGGCCTTTGTCGAGCGTGATATCCTGACATTTGCAGAAAATCCATTTGTTGTGAGCATGTATTGCTCCTTTGAAACAAGACGTCATTTATGCATGGTCATGGAATATGTAGAAGGTAAAATGTTTGTTCTGTTTTACAGAGCAAGAAGAGACTTTTCTTATACCAAGAAAGAAAAATAACCCGTATGGTACTTGCATTAGAAAGGCCCCTGTGATAACAGAATACAGATTTAGGATCTAAATCCAACAACAAGATGGCTTTTTTCCCAGTCATTATCTCTCTGTAAGAGCTTGTAAAACACTTGTGCTCCAGCTGTAATGGGAAGTAACTGCTCTTTGCATAAGTTCCTCATAGACTGTAATCGTAAGTGTCCTAGCATTCAAAGTTCATGTGGAAATGCTGTTTGCTTTTCTGGAGCTCCATTTTTCATTAGTATGTGTTAGGGTATTCGTAATAGTTATTTTTATGAAGAAAGAGAGAAGAGGAAGTGATTTGAAAAGGTGCTGATACTGAAGGAGAACACTGGACACAGGCAGTGCAAGATGAGAAACCCAGGCCATAATTCTATGGGCTTTTTTTTTTGTGAGTAGTCTCCCCCCAC
>NW_010558138.1:0-19073 GCF_000687285.1 Phaethon lepturus | reverse complement strand
TTTGTTTCTTTTAAGTAGCAGCACAGGCTTTGTTGGTTTCCAGAGGAACCCTTGTACTGCTATCTCCCAGCTTCACGCTGTATTTCCAGCACAATAGTTGGCGTGTGGTTACATGTTCAACTGAGCCATCTGACTGGAAGATAAACATTTATGACTGCAGTTTGTTTCTCCTTCTGCAGCATATATAGATTATACTGATAAACCTCAGAATTTATAGCATCATCTGGAGCATTTGTCATGTTTCCATAGGTGGAGACTGTGCTACTTTGATGAAGAATATGGGTCCCTTACCTGTAGACATGGCAAGGATGTACTTTGCAGAGACTGTTCTCGCCTTGGAATACCTTCATAATTATGGAATTGTACACAGGGATTTGAAACCAGACAAGTATGTATATAGAATATAACCAAAAGAGGACTTTCAATTTGTGAGACAAAATATGAAAGGTGTAGACTTGCTTTGAATGTTTTTGAAATTTTTTTTATTGTGAATGTTACGTACAGTCACAATTTCTGCACAATATTTGAATTTTCATTACCTGCAGTTACAGAAAATGCATTTTTTACAAAAGAGCTCTTTAAAATTTTATGTCTTTAAGATGTAAGAGGGTATTGGAGTAGCTAAAAAAAAATTTACTTTTCTGGCTGAAATGGAGATAAATGCATTTTGGTCATTAAGGAAAAGATTTTTCAAAGTATGCTTAAAACACTGTTTAATACAGAGTATCATCAACTTGATTCTCCTAGAATCTATGCTAAGGCACATGGAGGACAGGGAGGTGATTCGAGACAGCCAGCATGGCTTCACCAAGGCCAAGTTGCCTGACCAACCTAGTGGCCTTCTATAATGGAGTGACCACAGCAGTGAACAAGGGAAGAGCTATGGATGTTGTCTCCCTGTAAGGCCTTTGACACAGTCCCCCACAACATTATTTTCTCTAAATTGGAGAGAGATAGATTTGATGGGTGGACTGTTTGGTGAATGAGGAGTTGGTTGGATGGTTGCATCCAGAGGGGAGTGGTCAATGGCTCAATGTCCAGATGGAGATCAGTGGTGAGTGGCGTCCTTTAGCAGTCTGTGTTGGGACCAGTGCTCTTCAATACCTTTATGAATGACACAGAAGTGGGATCAAGTGCACCCTCAGCAATTTTGCAGATGACAGCAAGCTGAGTGGTGCAGTTGACATGCCTTAGGGATGGGATGCCATCCAGAGGGACCTGGACAAGCTTGAGGAATGGGCCCATGTGAACCTCATGAGGTTTAACACCAAGTGCAGGGTCCTGCACCTGGGTCAGGGCAACCCCCAGTATCAGTACAGGCTGGGGGATGAAGGGATGGAGAGCAGCCCTGATGAGAAGGACTTCAGGGCACTGGTGGATGAAAACCTGGACATGAGCTGGCAATGTGCACTCGCAGCCTTGAAGGCCAACTGTATCCTGGGCTGCATCCAAAGCAGCGTGGCCAGCAGGTCGAGGGATGGGATTCTGCCCCTCGCCTCAGCTCCTGCATCCATCTCTGGAGCCCTCAGCACAGGAAAGACATGGACCTGTTGGAGTGGGTCCAGAGGAGGCCAACAAAATGATCAGAGGGATGGAAGACCTCTCCTATGAGGACAGGCTGGGAGAATTGGGGTTGTTCAGCCTGGAAAAGAGAAGGCTCTGGGGACACCTTCCTGCAGCCTTCCAGTCATTAAAGAGGGGCTTCTAAGAAAGATGGGGATAGACTTTTTAGCAGGGCCTGTTGCAACAGGACAAAGGGTAATGTTTTTAAACTAGAAGAGTGCAGTTTGACTAGATCTGAGAACGATTTTTTTTATGATGAGGGTGGTGTAACCCTAGCAGAGGTTGCCCAGAGGGGTGGTAGATGCCCTATCCCTGGAAACATTCCAGGTGAGGTTGGACGGGGCTCTGAGCAACCTGATCTAGTGGAAGCTGTCCCTACTCATTGCAGGGGGTTGGACTAGATGACCTTTTAAGTGCCCTTCCAGTCCAAACTATTCCATGATTCTATATTTGCATATATGAAGACAAGACTGACCAGATTGGGAAATCTTTCCTGTTAGATGTTTTTTTATGTTGTTTTTTTTTTAATGTCCGTTGAGTGACAATACCTTCACAGTATGATACTTCAAGCAAGTGTAGTAGTATTTAATAACTAACTTAATACGTGAGTTGTTTTGAAAAGAAGAACCCAGCTTGTTACAGACAGAAGATGCTCACCTCACTTCAAAAGCAACATTTATTCTATTTTAGGTGTTTAAGATGATGAATGTTTCTTTTTCTTCAAAGCATCTAGCATTAAGCTTTCAATACTTGTATGGTTCTATAAGATGTTGTGCAGTTGCATATAAGAAGTTTGTATACATCTGATAATACTAGTAACAAATGTAAGACTTTCAGATTTTTAACCTGTTTATTTTGTACCTGGTTAAATTATTTTTGCAGTGCTAATGAAACATTTTCTCCTAAGTATTGTTATAATAATAATAAGCACGTACTGTTGCACTATATCACAGTAACTTCAGATCATTCTGATTTTCAGTTTATTGGTAACATCCATGGGCCATATAAAGCTTACAGACTTTGGCCTGTCAAAGGTGGGGCTAATGAGTTTGACTACCAATCTGTATGAGGGTCACATTGAGAAGGATGCCAGAGAATTCCTTGACAAACAAGTAAGACACAGCCTTTTTTATTTCTACTTTGAATGTTCAAATGAAGTGATGTTTTGCCAGCAGAATGTACCATAACACTGTACGAATTGTAATTATTTCTGCATTGGTGTTCCAGTTGTGTAGGTCAGTTACTTTTACTGATGCCCTGCAGATTATTCTAGTTAGGCTTTTTTCTTCTTTCATTAGGATCTATTAGTAAGATGAACAACCTAATTGTGTGCAAGTGAATCTGTGAGAGAGACAAATGGAAAACTGTTTTTATAAGGAATTCAGAAGTCTCAGCAGAGTACTTGTGGAGCTCATGATGCATTGTACAAAGAAGGATGCTAAAATCCTTGCTATGGCCCATTTCCCTTTAAGCATGCCTCATTACCATTGTTCACAATCTGTTCACTGTAAAAGTTACTTAAGATAAAACCATCACAACTTTCATGTAAAGATAGGGATATGTTTAAGTCAAATAAAATCTTTGCTGTGATGGACTCGCATGTACAAAATGCAAACTGTTCTTTGCATGACAGGTACATAAATGTTCATTATGATGCCTGTAGGTATAGCTAGGTCATTCTAAAAACATTAGCTGTTATGCAAACTCAGCAGACTTAAAACCTACTGAATTCCATTTTTCCACCTTTCCATATTATTTTACATTTCAAGAATTATAGATGATGTGATGTAGCTCAATTAGACTTGTTTCACCATCATGCTTATTTTCTTTCTTTTAGGTCTGTGGTACACCTGAATATATAGCTCCTGAAGTGATACTGAGACAGGGTTATGGAAAACCAGTGGACTGGTGGGCTATGGGAATTATCCTTTATGAATTTCTTGTTGGGTGTGTGCCATTCTTTGGAGATACACCAGAAGAGCTATTTGGACAAGTAATCAGTGGTGAGGATCATGACAAAAAAAACCCAACTGATTTCTTAGCTTGCTGTGAAACATTTCAATTTCTGTTAATAGTAAAAAATATTTACAACTTTACTGATAGACTGGGTTTTCAAGCTAGTTTCGCTCAAAAAAACGCCATTATTTTAATATTGTAATATGCAATTTGCTGTCAAACCAATAAGAATAAATTTGGATTAAAAGCTGAGCTTACTGTATATTGTTGCTAAATACAGAAATCCAGTAATGTAGAGTACAATGGTTAAGCTGCACTGTTTGAAAAAGAAAAACAGTAATAGTAGAAAAGTAGTGCCACTATGGCACAGTGATTTCAGTAAAGAAATTTCCGTAAAGATTTAGTAAAGACATTATGAAGAAACAGTTAAAATACATTTGCATAAGTAGGAAAACGCCTCATGGCTCAATGGAGAAATTAACAAAGATGTAATAAACCCCTAAAACAAATGTCTCCCAAATAATAAATAATGAGAAAGAGAAGGAGACAAATTCAGTTCACAGATTGTTAATGATTTCATTGGTGATTGTTGTCGTGTAATGTTATTTCTGTAGCAGCTGTTCTTCTTCCATTTAAAATTCAATAACCTTTTAGATCTTAACCTGCAAGTTGACCCTAAGTATTGTTATGTGGCTTGTGGTAAAACTGAATGATAATTAAACAGAATTGTTTACTATCCTACCTGCTGTTTCCATAAATTTACCAGATGCATAGAGGCAGAGGGCCTCTATTTATGCCAAAAGTTTAACAGAATGGCACCTCTGTTACCGAGTATTTCCCAGTCTGTTTTATGGTCTGTTTAAAAGGTCCAGTAGCTAAGACCAAAAAGAAAACAAAAAAAGAATCCAACAGAAACAAAACTAACCACAACTCTGGTTCCTTATTCTCTGAGGATGCAACAAATTCCCTTTTGCACTTAAGGAGACACTCTGTCATCATCTCACTTTCCACCATCTCTGAAGCTGGAAGTCAAACTTGTTTGTAAACTGTAATGAAATGGATTTGTGAGTTGCCTCTAGTATATGACCTCTTTATACAACATCCTAGCTGTTCATAGATTTATAACCATGTTGTTTCCTGATGTGATAGCTGAGACCTGAGTGGCAAGGAAAATCAACTGTTTAATTAACACAAGCAGCAAATGCTGGCTTTGTTCTGGATGCCTTACAGCTGCAATGCATATTCATGATTTTATTTTCCAAACCAGATTTAAACTGCAGTGGAAGCTGTATGCAGGCAAACATGGAAATAATTCATGTTTTTATTGCATTTCCAGACACATGCACGTGTTTTTATCCTTATGCTCTCTGACTGGGAGGAGGGGAGGCAGTAGTCTAAAATGACAGAATTTGAACTTTAGAATTTATTTTGTGTGTGGCATTAATTTTACATTTTGTAAAACAAATTGTCATGTGTTACAGTCTAGGTGATATTCATGTGAATAACTTTGTTTGAATGTGTCCATTCATCTTCCAGAAATTATCTGTAGCAGTTTTTTTGTAAACCTGATCTATTCCCACTCACTCTTCAAGACTGTTGATCAGCTTAGTTTCTTGTTCTGATGTTAACTTGCCAGCTTCTTCTCTTTTATTTTAAATATCCTTACTTACTGAAATAATTCTTATTATCAGTATCTGCAGGAGAACTCTTTTGTTGGATGTTTCCTGTGCTAAAACATATGTTCCCCTTGTATTCAACTGTAAAACCCATGTTAAAGAACCCAAGTTATAGCCTAGACTTTTATTCCAGTTTCTGTGGGTGAAGTCTACATTCTATTTGAAAATCTACTTGAAGATCTTGCCCCCTCATTTTCCCTCACTCCTTTATTGTAGGTTGCCTTTCCTGCCCCTAAGTTGTATGAGTACATCTGTGGGACACCTTAGTGTAAACTTAGATGCCTAGAATAATTGGGGTTGAAATTAATGCTCCAGAAACAGGTTACATCTCATGCCTGTTTAAGTACCTTTCCTTAAACTCTGAAATACAAAGATTAAACTTGCCTGTAGCTTCTGATGATTAGTTCTCCAATCATAATCATTTTGAAGGAAATTCTGGGTCATATAATGACAACAAAATCCTTAACAGCCTTCTGTATTTCCTGAGCTCCTAGAATTTTGTTTCTCTGATGCCAAAATCCTTGTAGCTCCCAAGAAACTTATTCAGAGTTTTGTCTAAACCTGCAATATATTACGTTTGTGGAGACAGCTTCTGCTAAAAATCAGACAAAACTTGCTGTGTAAGCTGTTACAAAGTTCATGTTCATATTGAAACTGGCACAATTTTCCATTGTTATTTTAAATGAACGTCAGGTAGAATTTTTATTCAGCCTTACCTGAATACTGAAGGATTTAACATCTTGATTCCATGATTTAGGTCCAACTTGCTATGAAGTGCAACAAGCCTTAATAGTATCAGAATCAGTAGAGTGAGGTGGTTTTTCCTCTGAAGTCTGAGACGGTTGGAAAAAAGCTCCATTGGCATTTATCTCTCCAGAGCAGAGTCCAATACCTTGGCCCTTAGTGGTGGGAGTAATGACCTCAGTGAGTCTACTGGCATTAGAGAAGGATTACAGATGTGAGCAGTGACTGCTGGGTCAGGTCAGCTGTGTCCGTCTTAACAGCAGTTTCCATGGAAGAGAACTAAAATTTAAACCATTATCTTGAGGGAGCAGGGAGAATGGACAGCATACAAGTTGTGCTAATATTTCACAATAGTTTTTCATGAGCCAAGCATTCCTATATTCTGTTGTTAAACACTGTTTTGGCTTAAAGGATACTTCCAAGGCAAATGGAAACATAACAATATGTTTATGCAGTCTGTATAGAGTATAAAAATTGCAAGTAATTGGTATGCAACAGAGAGCAACTTGCTCTCTGTTGAAAAAATTGCCCTAGCTCCGACTTTACTGCTAGCCCACTATGAGAGCATTCACACAGTTTCTGATGAATGTTGGGATCAGACTTCTGTAATAACAAACAACTTTCTGTTTTGCTAGATGAAATCAACTGGCCTGAAAAGGATGAAGCACCACCTCCAGATGCCCAGGATCTGATTACACTGCTGCTCAGGCAGAATCCTTTGGAGAGACTGGGAACAGGTTAGGAGGCACTATTTTAAATTCTTAGTGTGCTAGAAATAGCTTCTCTATTTGGCATTGGGAGCTTTTGTTCACCTTTGTTTTGCCAGGGAAACATCTGTCAGGGCAAGTAGCATTACAACATGCCATGGTAGCAGAGGGTATTTTATAGATTCGGACTAGTAATACGAGCTTAACAAGGTGATGACCGTCTTTTTTTTGGTGTGGCCATTCGCATTTATTCTTCTCTCTAATTTGATTAAAAAAACAGGAATTTCTCAAAGACCCGGTTAGCCATTGGATGGGGTTCTTTCATGAATACAGTATTAAACAACTAAACACAGAACTAGAGAAGGGGAATCATACACAGATAATGCTTTCTTTTTCAGAAATATCTTAGCCTAGCAAATTAGTTCCTCCAGGCTTTAGGATGGGTGATGAGTACTCAAACTAATTATTCGGAAATTACTGTCTGAGGTTATGTTGTGAAAGGTCTTGTCATTCTCATTCAGCAAGAACTACTGCCTTGCATGAAGAAGAATAAAACCAAAAGTCTGAATGTTAAAGAAGTAAATGGATATCAGTGAGAACACAAACTGACAGCTTATTCCACTGTGGTCATTCAGTGCTGTGCTCATTCCATTTTGAGAGAAGAACCTGGCACGTGGTATTAGAAGCAGTGAGCCTGCATAGGCTAATGAAAGCACCGTGCATTTATGTCATGCCCCAGTCAGCTTCTCCACTCGCTGCCTGCTTCATCTGCTGCAAAGGGCACTGCTGTCAAAGGCAAAACAAAGAGCCACAACTATAGTTCCATTCCTTTATTTTAAGTATACTCCTTTCAGTCATTGTTGTTTCATTGCCAGAATGAACACAGTGTTAATTCAAGACTATCACCCTGTGAGAGGCTGGATCAGAAGCAGATTGCAAATTCTGCCTCTTTTGCTACAGTTGGTTGAGAAAGTGAACTGGCTAGAGAGAGGCTGGTTTAACTATTGTAATGGTCAGTGCCACCACATGGAGCATCTGTACAGCTCATTTAGGGGCTGATATCTTTTGACTGTTCATAGTCTCTCAAGAGCTGGCTGTCTGAAGAAGGAAATTAGGCAGCCATTTCTTTGAAGCACAGAGGGGTGTTCAGGAACCACAAAAAAGTTTTTTTTTGAAGTGGCGGAAGCAACTCACAGAAATGGAGGCTGCAGTGTGAGAGATCCCACAAGGGCACTGGAAAACAGCACGATTTATCCCAGGCTCCACCATGCATTTCAAATGACAGCCCTATCTGTTTAATACGTATTAGCTAACTGCATAACACTCCAAGAAAATCGTGATTGTGTATTTGCTCAGGAGACCTGAGTGGCATAGTCAAGTTGAAGGAAGAGAGAAGGCTACTATACTTCTTTGGAAGAAGGAAAATGACAGAGAAAAGACCTGTTTGTGTTTGAAGTGTCTAATACTGTTCAAGAATTACATAATTCTGATGTAATATCCCATTACTGTGCTCAGAGAAATGTTCACTCCTTGGCTAGTGACTTGCAATGAGATGTGGGTTTTGGTTTCCTTTGGGGAAGTTTGGCCTTTATGAATTTTTCCCCAGTGCAATCAGAAAAGCAAAGAACCCAACCTAGAAATATTGACACTCTGACTTAGAGACCAGTCCTGCAGACATCACACTTTTTCTGTGGGTCTCTCCTGAGTTATCTTGGGCAAAAGGAAGTTGACATGCTGTATCAATGTGGTAGGTTGACCTTGTCTGGCCACCAGGTGCCCACCAAGCTTGCTCTATCACTCTACCTCCTCAGCTGGACAGGGGAAGAAAATATGATGAAGGCTTATGGGTCGAGATGAGGACAGGGAGATCACTCAGCCGTTACCATCATGGGCAAAACAGACTCATCTCAGGGAAATTAATCTAATTTATTACCAGTTAAAGGCAGACTAGAATAATGAGAAATAAGAACAAGTCTAAAAACACCTACCCCCTACCCCCCAGCTTTTTCCTGGGCTCAACTCACTCCCAGTTTCTCTCACACTGATCGGCGCAGGGGGACGGGGAATGGGGATTGCGGTCAGTTCATTACACATTGTCTCTGCTGCTCCTTCCTCCTCACGTTCTTCCCCTGCTTCAGCGTGGGGTCCCACCCATGGGAGACAGTCCTCCATGAACTTTTCCAACATGAGTCCTTCCCATAAGCTACAGTTCTTCATGAGCTGCTCCAGCCTGGGTCCTTTCCACAGGGTGCAGTCCTTCAGGAACAGACTGCTCCGGCCTGGGGTCCTCCACAGGCGGGAGGTGGAGATCTGCTCCACCATGGACATCTGTGGGCTTCAGGGACACAGCCGGCCTCACCGTGGTGTTCACCATGGGCTGCAGGGGAATCTCTGCCCCAGCCTGGAGCCCTCCGGCCCCTCCTTCACCGGCCTTGGTGTCTGCAGAACTGTCTCTCCCACATATTCTCACTCCTCTCTCCTGGCTGCTATCGTGCAGCAGTTTTTTACCCTTCTGTAAATGTTATCCCAGAGGCGCTACCAACATCACTGATGGCCTTGGCCTTGGGCAGTGGTGGGTCCATCTTGGAGCTGGCTGGCATTGGCTCTATTGGACTTGGGGGGAGCTTCTGGCATTTTCTCACAGAAGCCACCCCTGCAGCCCCCTGCTACCAAAACCGTGCCACACAACACCAGTGCAGTCAAATTGTCAGTAACTCTTGCTGCTGCAGGTTATCTGTTCGGTGTTTAGAATTGGATTTAGGCTTATTAATAACATCCTTGCAGACCTTCCCTAGGACAAAAATTCCCGTATTTTGTTGTGTTCTTATAGTTTTTTCTTAACTTGAAACTAGTGTAATTGTTTAACACGTTATAACAAGTAGGCCATAATCGATGAGAAGATAAATAAGAAGGTATTTCCAGTAGAATTGTGTATTACCTCCATGAAACACCAGAAGGATCTCCTGATCAGCAATGGTATTTTTATTAGGCAACTATTAAGAATCATTCGTCATTACTTTCTAACTTGTACTTACTCATCCAGTACACATTTATATTTTGATGACTACTACTCCTCCTACATCCAACGCTTGTGACTAATATATAACTGACAGATAATAATTAGTATATCCAGAAAAATAGAAATGTTAAAAGGGGGAAGATGATAAAGCAATGCCACCACTGTTAAAGAAATGGCAACAACAAAACAGGAACGAGGAGGTGCTTTCACAAGTTTAGGAGATTCTAGTAGAAATGGATAGTAGATATTCCTGCCTATAGTCATGAATATACCTTGCCATGATAATTTGCATTTTTTGGCCAGGGGTTTTGTTTAATTAATGTCAGAGGATTTGGTGTAATTTACTCAGTGTTTTTCTCTGGCTCCCCCAGGTGGTGCATATGAAGTAAAGCAACATGAGTTCTTCAGGAGCCTTGACTGGAATAGTCTGCTGAGGCAGAAAGCAGAATTTATTCCACAATTGGAGTCTGAAGATGACACCAGTTATTTTGACAGTAGGTGTTTGATGGTATTTAAAAAATGTGGTGAACACCTTGAAATCACTGCCTTTGACTATTGCTTACTGCTTTGAAAATCTCTTTTATCAGAACCACTGGCAGCTTTCAATTTCACTGGTGGTTTGACATTTCAGCAGAAATAATCTTAAGAATAAAATTATGCTTTTGGTTAGTATTAAAGCTTGGTACCCATTCTTCCTGATAAATTCAAATACTTTCTTTCCCTTGTCTGTAGCTCGTTCTGAGAAATACCACCATATGGAAACTGAGGAAGAAGATGATACCAATGATGAAGATTTTAATTTGGAGATAAGACAGTTTTCCTCATGCTCACACAGATTTTCAAAAGTAAGTAAAAATTGCTGTAATGTTCGTATGTATTGTATAAATAAATATTTTCTACTTTTACAGAGATTGGAAATGTTAGATATGCAAGAGATGTATAAGACTTTGTTTCTTCAAGAAATGTTAACTGAAATTGAGCAAGAATGAAACGCATGCCATTAAATCAAAACATGGGAAGATTCTGTAGGAAGGTTATTTCTTGAATCCTTAAGAAAGGAATAGAAAATTATATAAATAGGTTGGTATTTTCTGTCGAAAATTCATGATAGCATAAGAGAAGGTTTAGGGAAACCGTTCTGTTAAATGCTAATTCAGGTTCCTGACATTGGTTTCCTTGTACATCATCTGCATGTTGCTCCAGTTGTACGCTGGGTATCTTGCAGGTGGTGGCATAACAAAAATTACAATAGTAGCCTATAGTAGCTATTAATTAAATTACATTAGACCGAAAGGAAAAAGCAAAGCAGTGGTTAGCATGTGATTTGGTTAAGGAGAGTTGTGAATTTGAGGGAGTGATTTGAATGCTGTGAATTGAAGGTACAGATGACTGTCCAAAGGGTAGTACTTTAGTAGTTGAGATGAGAGCTGACAAGAGACCCCAGTAGGGGCAGAGTGGGCAAGCTCAGGAAATACTGTGGAGGGTAAATTGGCAGGAAGTAGTGGAAATTGAATGCCTAATGCTGTGTCTTAACATAGCATCCAGCAGTGATTTTCAAAAGCTTTCTGTTTTAAAAGTTTCTTTAACCTACTTCAGGAGGTATTTGGAAAGTCTGTGTTTATATCTTGTTTGTCCTGGGTTGTGTTTTAAGGAATTGGTGGGTTCTATGCTGGCTCTGCAGTACCACATATGTATTGTATCTGTGATAGAATGGAATAGTAGAGACAGGAATCGTGGATGTAGTTATCCCCATTCTGTGTAAACTCCTTATTTTAACTTGATGGTGCATTTCAAATTCAGATACTGGTAAATGATGCAGTCTCTTTGGACTTAACCTGGACGAGAGGCAATGGGCACAGACTGAAACACAGGAAGTTGTGTGAAGACAAGGAGACACTTTTTTACTGTGATGGTGATCAAGCACTGGCACAGGTTGTCCAGAGAGGTTGTGGAGTCTCCATCCTTGGAAGTCTTCAAAAGCCATCTGGACATGGTCCTGAGCAACCAGCTCTAGGTGACCCTGCTTGTGCAGAGGTTGGACAGCATGACCTGCAGAGGTCTCTTCCAACCTAATTCTGTGATTCTGTGAACTTCTGTCCTTTGGAAAGCTCTGTACCACAGTAATAGTTTGGTTTGTTAATGTCATTATGTCACTGCATTTCTAGCTGTGCATCTCAGGCTGTAGAATATACAGCTGGCAATTTTTGTGTGCTGTTTGTCAGCTAAGCAAACAACAGACTTCCAAGGATCAGAATTTATTTTTTCTGAATCCTTTATCCAAGTAATTTATTCTTAACTTAAAAGTCAATTCAGATTAATTTTTCTGCTTTCCACACCTGACTGGTAGATACCAAGTCAGTATCTTAGGGTCAGGGCTTTTTCACCTTGATGGTCTTTATGGTTGTGAATTAATCCAAGACATGCATTAATCCTGTGACTTAGAGACCCCAAGGCTATGGATTTTGTTTGTACTGTCTTGGTTCATGCAGTGAAATGGGGAGAAAGCTGATGAATTCGTAATGAGAAGAGACGTTATTCATGACCTTATACATGAGGAGCCAAAAAAGCAAAATAGAACAGCATTTTAAGAACACGAGCTCTTGGAAATTTAAAAAAGTTCAAGAAGGTTGAAGTTTGCACTCTGAAATACTGCGTAAGCGTTTAGAACATGTAGAGTAGAACCTGAAATGTGCTTTCCTGCATACCTTTTTACATCAAACATGTCAGTGATGAGTTGGGTTTTTTGTGGGTTTTTTTGTCTGTAACAGGTTTTTAGTAGCATAGATCGAGTCACTCAAATGCAAGGTGAAGAAAAGGAAGATGCAGGAGACAAAACAAAAAGCATAACATTGCCTTCCGTGGAATCTTTAAGCTGGAGTTCAGAATATTCTGAAATGTAAGTAGGAGGAGGTGCTGGAAGTGGTCCATGCCCTGCTTGCCAGGTAGCAGGCCTCCTCATCTCAATAACCACATGAGAGTTCGCTTATTTTTAATGCAGACAGCAAATATCTACGTCCGCTTCCTCTGACACTGAGAGCAACAGGCAGCGACACGGTTCTGGTTTGCTTCCAAAGTTGGCTGTATCATCTGAAGGAGAACAGGATGATTCCACCAGCTTAGTGGGACCCCGGGAGGAACAGGAAAAACCTGCATTTGTGACTGAGGAAATAGTGCAAGACGAACCTGAAGTAACCACTCCAGCAAGTACGATCAGCAGCTCCACGCTATCAGGTAATTCACAGTGAGTCTCTTGACCGATGACATTAGAACCAGTAGTGGACCTTCTTTGTTTACCAGTAGCACTCCTGGATTCAGAAGTCCTGTATTTCAGAACTTCCTTTAAAAAAAGACATCGCAAGAGGGGTCTGGTTTGGGCTCAGGCTCAAGCTAGTAAAATCTCATGAAAATACATGTGGGAATGTTTCAGTGTTTTTTGAAATGCCAACACTGGTGTTGCCCTACTGATTCTGGAGGACTGCTAGGCAGGTGAATAAAACAGTGACTTGACCATAGAGCCTTTGCAGGATCCTTCTGTGGAGAAAAGGAGTCTTTGATCCCTTGAGGACTTAAAGCACTATTTTGGTATCTTCCCTTGCTGAAGTTGGTTATCTTTTGATTGATCATCCTGGAGTCATTCCAACTGATCTGTGTTGCTGTTTTCTAACACTGTGCTGCAGCATTGTGTGTTTTTTTAATTAAGACATCTCAATGATGTACACCTTTCAGAATTGGCAGGGTTGTCTCTGAGGGTTGTCTCTCTCTTTTGTCATTAGGAATCTAGGAGGGATTGTTGTAAACCATTCCCTACTTAAATCATTTATTTCCTTTTTCATCCCTCTCGCAGCTCAAGTATTTGCATGCGTTTCAGTAGGATCCAGGACCCTAGTATCTTAGTGGTTTTGTACTTTCAGAGGAGAGTTTTGTATAACTGTTGGAAGACCTGATGCTTAACGCAGATCTAGGCTTATATCAGTCTCATGATTGTCCATATATAGGTTCCAGTTACCTGGTCTGCACATTTACCTGTCTTCAGCTTACTTGTCTTTTGTACCTCACTGAGTTTTCTCAGGATACCCCTTTCTGTTCCCATACCCCTGATTTCCCTTGTAGTCCACATTTTCTTCCCTCTTCCTCCTCTCCATTTCTAGGAAAATAAATTTTATCAGGCTCATCCAGCTGTACAACCATTTCCATCTCCTTCGCTTGTCTAAAACCTTGACTGGGCTGTATCCCAAGTCTCGCTCACTCCCTCCAGCCCTGTGTTATGATGTTGGCATTAGCACAACAGTCAGTTATAACTCAAAGCATCTTGTACTCTTCTGTTGCTTATCAATTACACTTAAGAGCAATTTCATTTTTCTGTGGTCCATTAGCAACAGGATATTTAGTGACCTTAAAGGAATACTTGGAATTACTGCTACGTCTTTAAACAGGCAGCCTACCCTTGGTGCCGGTTTCATAAGGTCGTACAACTTCCCTGTCACATCTTTGAATTTTTGAAGAAATCCCATGCACATTGTTCATGTGACACAAGACCTTTATAGGATTTTTTTCATTGTTTGAAACATTTTTGTCCTTCTTCCATTCAGTATTGTGGAAGTTCATTACCCATGATTGACTAATAGCAATGTGGTTGCAATACTGATTTTAGTGGTGCCGGTTATCTTTCTCCTGTGTCGTAGAAAACCACCCAAAGAATAATACCAAAAGATAATAATTAAAAATAAAATTATGTTTAGTGTTTTAATTATTTTTGAAAAGTTGTTATTCTGATAGCAATTTGGGATTGGAGCCTTTCATTTACTTTAGGAGGAGTTCACATGAAAAAAATGCATGATTAAGTTCTCTTAGGTGAATGCTGCATATTGAGATACTAGACTTGCTTCAGCTTTTGTCTCTTATTTTACTTTGGTCAAGGACCACAAAAAACTGTTTCTTCAATTCATTCTGTTAACATTTATGCATTCTGTAAGTCTGGGAGAATTCCTCAGGTGTCTGTAATGTTGTTTTACGAACTTGTTAACAGAAAGAAAAATTCCTGTCTCATAATTGTACCATTTCCCCTCCCTGACCCCCAGTTTTCCCTCAATGTGTTTATCCCTTCTTTGTACAGTTGGCAGTTTTTCAGAGCACTTAGATCAGATAAATGGAAGAAATGAGAGTGTGGACAGTACAGATAACTCTTCAAAGCCACCCAGTGAAGTTGCATCTCACATGGCTCGTCAGCGATTAGAAAGCACAGAAAAAAAGAAGATCTCTGGAAAAGTCACAAAGTCCCTTTCTGCAAGTGCTTTGTCCCTCATGATTCCAGGAGGTAGAGATAAATTTTTTTGTTTGAAGTGTTATGATTTATGCATACTTGATGGTTTGTGATGTAAATGCATGATATTGGAGAGTCCAGAATGGATTCTGTGTCACACTTTTTTGTTTCTCCTGTTGTTCACATGCATTACTAGATGGTGCAGTCTTGTCAATGAGTTACAGTGGTCACATTACGGCTGAGGGACCTTCTCTGATAGGCAAAAATGTAGCTTAGCAGTGACTTTGTATTTGACCATGTGCACGCACAGCAGGATGCAGGCTTCAGTCCTTGGCCTGTCCTGCAGCAGCGGTCTAGCTTAAGTTTTAAGTAGCTCACTTTATACAGCTCCAAGAATAGCTGTTTGTTACAGCAGCAGATTCAGCCTGACTAATTCTCTCCCATCTTCCATAAGGAAAGGTGGTACGCCAGAGAGAAGTGTCACAGAAGTAGAAATAGCATGTAGGCTCCTGTTTGTACTACATTAACTTACACAGAATGCTGAAAATTTAAGCCAGAAATATTGCTATAAGTAAGTGGAAATATAACAGTAGTATTGAGTGTTTCCAGATGAAGCATTGGTGCCTTGCTTTTTAGTGGTTCAGAATCAAAGTCCAAATTTCCCAAACTTCAAAGAATTTTTTCCAAAAGTGGGATTACATCTCAACTTTGCACACTGGCCACATGTTGCTTTTAGATCTTAGGCATAATATTTAAGTATCTGCTGGTCTGATAACATAACCCTGCACTTGCTCCATATGTTCAAAGATGGCTTTGACAGTAACTTCAGCAGGTTGCTTTGAGTTTTCAGGCTAGTGGAGACTTGTACAGTGTTGAAGAGTTGGTTCTGGCTCTCTTCTTGGACTCTTTTGGGTTGTAAAGCACATGTGTCTCTGTGCTCCTTAATACCTTGGTTAGCAAACACTGTGCTGTTGTGCATGTGTTTTGGAGACCTTGGAGAGATGAAAGGCCCATCTGATCCTTCTTACTGCAGGAATTTCTGATTAGCCTCGTGTTTTCTACTGTTCTTCACCATACAGTTTAAAGAGCAGCATAAACTTCCTATGCAGCAGCTAACCATGAGTATTTTTTTAATGCAATAAGTCAAAAGGAACATGTTGAGTCTCAAAAAGGAGTATTTTGCCCCTGCTTGAATGAGGACAGCTAGGTGATGATGAAAAGACTACTTAGCATGTCTGTGATGCTGTCTGAATGCAAATGATCATTATCACAAAACGCATGAGAGGTGATTTTATTTTTACAACGAGAAAGATAATGACCATGTGCTCAGCCTGCTCAGGGCCGCGTTGACACTGAAAATTGCGAGTGGCTTGCAAACACTCTGGGCTTGTTCCTTGTGTAGACTCTTTCTTCCAAATAATATTTTTCTCCCAAATGTCATAAGTCTTTTTTTGGTATACCCCTGTAACAGTAAGCACCACAGTTATTTTTTCTGCTTGTATAGGCCCTGTAGGGCATACTAATTATTGAGATTAGATATCACAGGAGCATGATATGCACACAGGTAATTACACATCCAGGTAACACTCAACAGTTATTCATCAGTTTGTATTCTATTCTGTTGAGTAAGAATCATTAAGTTCAGAGATGACATAGGCTGCGTTACTGTGCTTATTAAACTATGGTTTTCTTTCAGTTTAATCTCAGCATCCTTCTATACAATGCAAACTTAGCTTTGCCTGCGCCTAAAAATTATGTCATTATAACTACCAAAATCTTATATGTTAAGTCTACCTAATACAGTCCAAAAAACCTGCCTTGTTCATGTTCATCCATAAAATAAACTACAGCAACAGATGGCCAGTGTTCCCAACGCGAGTCATGCACCTAGGAGTCATGGGACATGTCCCACACGCAGCAGAAAGCAGAGGGCAGGCGATCTGGGCATGTTTCAGACCCAAAGGGTGACAGTGACAGCTCCCTCAGGGCTTGGCTGTTCTGTGGGATTTCAGCATTAACCCAGTGATACCAATCTCTGGGAGCCTCTGGTGACAAAGCGTATCTGCCCTTGCATGACATGGCTTGGCATGGACACCAAACCTGGAATCTTTCTGGGCTGCATTCCTTTGCGAAGCTGTCACCCTGTTATAGTCACCAAAGTGTGTTTTATGCTGCGGCAATTGTGTTTACATTTGCACAAGTATGAGCACATAATGCTTTCAAAACAATGAAATAAAATGAAGATGTAATTGATACTGTTGCAAGAAATTCTTGTGGTCTTACACGATGTAGCAGAATGTAGAAATGGAGGCTTGGTAGTTGCGCTTGGTAGCTTGGTCGAAAGTTGGCTTGGTAGAAGTTGGCTGAGTTACTGTCATATGTACTGACTAGATATAATGGCTTAATTACAGTAGTTTGCGTATAACTGAAACAAAAAAACCAACTCATGCTAGGGGGATGGTTTTGTGTGTACTCACAACAACATCTGCTACCAAACTCTGATTTACTTTTCCCTGAGTGTTTGTTAGGAAGAGGCTGAGAATTGTTCTTTCAAAGTTAGCGATAACTGTGTTTCCTATGCAAAAGGAAAAAGCAGTCTACATCTAACAAGTTAACCCTTGCGTTAAAAACTACACTTTACGCTACAGGGAAGGTAATATAGTTCTAAGATCTGGTTATTGGTTAAACTTCTGTCCTGGTTTCGGCTGGGATAGAGTTAATTTTTCTCCTAATATCTGGTAGAGCGTATATATTCCTGATACTTAATCATTATCATTATTATTCTCTTTTTTTTTTCCCCTGTCCTGTTAAACTGTCTTTATCTCAACTCATCAGTTCTACCTTTTTTTCCCTATTCTCTCCCCCATCCTGCTGGGAGGGTGTGGGGGTTGAGCAAACAGCTGTGTGGTTGTTTTAGCTATCTACTGGGTTAAACCACTAAGATACATGCCAATGGAGAGAGTTTTTATGCAAAGACAATGATAGATTTTGACACAATTGTATCATAAAACTCAGCAAATTTCCTGTTTGCTGTCTGTATTAGTGTGTGCTCAGAACGTACTCTTAATAGGCAGATTTTTTTTGTTCCAGATGTGTTTGGTGTTTCTCCTTTGGGAAGTCCTATGTCACCTCACTCTCTATCATCTGATCCTCCATCTTCCCGAGATTCATCTCCCAGCCGTGATTCATCAATTGCTGCTGCAAGTCCTCATCAACCAATAGTAATTCACAGTTCAGGAAAAAAGTACGGCTTCACCATCCGAGCAATCAGGGTTTACGTGGGTGACAGTGATATCTACACTGTGCACCATATTGTTTGGGTAAGATAATACAGGTTTTTTGCTTATATACAGCTACAGAAAGCTGCAATGATGTATTTGATTTTTATTTTTGTGCCTATTCTATCTATTTGTTGACAGTTACTGTGTAAATCATGATGTTGCATCAAACAATTTTCTTAGAATGAAATTTGTGCCTGTATACAAGACCTGTGTTGGCTGTAGAGATGACACAAGCCACTTTTGGCAGAAGTGGTACATATATATGATGTTGACCTTCTGCATGGTTCACTTTCACTTTTGGCAAGTTTGGCAATTGTGAACAGCCAAGTTCAGAGTACTGTGACTTAGAAAACCAAAGGGTTGCTGCAGCCCCTCTTTGATTGAGGTCAGGATCTGCAAAACTAGGAGATTATAAACAGAAATTGTTGAAATATACATGAAGTTTATTACATTGCATCAATTAAGGTGTTCATGAAAGTCACCAGTATTTTACCAGATGCAAGTAGGCTGATTTCAAGCACTGACTTGCTTTTTTGTAGAAATGTGCAAATCATTTGGAATTGTGAATACCTTTGAGGATTCTGTGGCATAGGAAGAAGACTAACTGTCTTGAATAAATCGTGTATTTTTCATCCTCTATTCACTAATGATTTGAACTAGGTGAGAGACAGGCTAAAGGAAAAGACAGCAGTTGTTGCATTTCATTGGTTGTCAACCTCCTTAATAGTAAGCTAAATAGATAGTTATATAAACACATACATATTTATATTTATTTTATAATTAAGGCTTATAACAAATTACATATTATGTATGATTTATATATTATACATATATAGTACCATAGAATCATTAAGGTTGGAAAAGACC
>NW_010558137.1:47685-56981 GCF_000687285.1 Phaethon lepturus | reverse complement strand
AGTGTGGCCAGTGGGAGTAGGGAAGTGATTGCACCCCTGTACTTGGAACTGATGAGGCTGCATCTCGAAGTCTGTGTTCAGTTTTGGGCCCCTCACTACAAGAAGGATGCTGAGGTGCTAGAGTGTGTTCAAAGAAGGGCAACAAAGCTGCTGAGGGCTCTGGAGCACAAGTCTTATGGGGAGCGGCTGAGGGAATTGTGGTTGTTCACTCTGGAGAAGAGGAGGCTGAGGGGAGACCTCATCGCTCTCTACAGCTACCTGACAGGGGTGTTGTGGTGAGGTGGGTGTTGGTCTCTTCTCCCAAGTAACTAGCAACAGAACAAGAGGAAATGGCCTCAAGTTGCACCAGAGGAGGTTTAGACTGGTTATTAGGAAAAATTTCTTTATGGAGAGAGTGGTCAGGCATTGGAACAGGCTGCCCAGGGAGATGGTAGAGTCACCATCACTGAGAATGTTCAAAAAACGTGTGGATGTAGCACTTTGTGGTATGGTTTAGGGCACATGGTGGTGTTCATTAACAGCTGGACTTGATGATCTTGAAGGTCTTTTCCAACGTTAATGATTTTGTGATTCTGTGATTCTGTAAATAACTGGTAACTCTCACATACTTACAATTACTTGCTAGGAAGGCTCCACTAACATTTCACATGCTCTACCTTAAAATAGAAGAGGCCAGATTTTCCTTAAAATTATTTCTTCAGGAAGAGTAGGTGATATTATCTCCTCTGGTTTCAGTGGCTGCACCTGAACTGCTCTGTTGCAGCCTTCACAGCCTTATCTTGAATGTCCATACCATTTTATTTTTAGTGGCTGTGCAGAGAAGTGTGGCAGTATCAGGCAAGTATGAAAAATTTGTGAACGCCCAGCCTGGGAAGTTAAACAAAGGACTTTGCACCCACAAGGAGGGCAGTCCACATCTGTAGCATATATTGTATCTGTGGCACACATCACACAAGACCAGACAACTTAACTTTCACTACCACATGCTCAGTTCATGCACTAATGTTTCCACACAACATCATCCTGCAGTGCTCTGGTATCCAAAGCCTTCTCAGAATACTGTGTCACTGTAGTAAGTTTGGTGACAATTTTGAACTTTTCAATTGAAAGGGATGGTTGTATTGTAGTCAACAGGAATAGTCAGGCAGACTGTGCTGAGAACATAATTTTTAAAGCCCATCTGTAAATGCATTTTCACTTAGCAACTACAGAGTCTTGTTCAGAATGAAGTGACAGAGCAAGTTAGAATGACATAAACAAAAAATGCCTAAAAAGCCAAGTTTCTGTTATGGCAGCACTACCTTCTGCCACCTGAGGGAGGTACTTCCACCTTTAGTACCACATTTTCCAGGAATTTTTGCAAGGCAAGCCACCAGGTAGCCTACTCCCCCCATCATAGTGCACTACATCCTGTGGAAAGAAGAGAAAGATGCACAGATTCACAGGCTTCTGATGCCAGGGGTCATTGATTTGGGAGATTACAATAAAGATGCAGTCCCAGATCACAGTCCCTCTGTCATCCCTCTACTGACCAATGCCTCATAAGACCTATGTAGAATAGCCACGGAGCAGAAGTATCAAGATGTCTCCAATGGCCTGTGTGAAACCTGGTCTGGATCACCATTCAGCAGCTCAAGATGTTTCCTGAAACACTGCATCGCTTTCGTTCACATGATGCTTTCATTGGCCAAAGGCTCTTGAAGACTCTCCTGTCTGACTATCTAGCATCCCAGGATCTGATGGCCACCTGCAGCATCACAGAGATGAAACATTTCCCCAGCCCTACAGGAAACA
Organism: Phaethon lepturus; assembly: GCF_000687285.1. Classification (NCBI taxonomy): domain Eukaryota; kingdom Metazoa; phylum Chordata; class Aves; order Phaethontiformes; family Phaethontidae; genus Phaethon; species Phaethon lepturus. The sequence goes on along the minus strand of NW_010558137.1, from coordinate 55,187 downwards.
CTATGAGAGCATGTTAGCTCCTCACCCAGTACTTTATAATCCTTTTTACAGCAGTAAAGACTAGTGTGCATACCAAATTGTAGTGGCTGGCAGAATCTTTTTTGTTGTGGCATACATCTGGGCATGGTGATGCAGGGAAGTCATATGGATGTTGCAGGCATAATAGATGTATAAACTCAATAAACTCAGCTTGGTGTCCTCTGCAGACTTGCTGAGGGCACACTCAATCCCACTGTCTATGCCACTGATAAAGACATTAAACAGTACTGGTCCCCGTACAGACCCCTGAGGGACACTGCTTGTCACTGATCTCCATCTGGACATTGAACTATATTCACTGTTTTTTAATATAAATGTTTAAAAAAAAGTTTGTTCACATATGATGTAATTCTCTTTCAAGTACATTATCTTACTGAACACATCTAGCAACCGCATATTTTTTCTGAAGTACTAACTCATTTTCTCAACTCATGAATCTGTTTTTCAACCCCATTTTAGTAGCAACTTGCCAGCTTGCCTTGATGTTTGACAAGTTGACAGAGTGTCTATGGTTACTGAGTGGCTGGTTTCATACAGCCTAGCAGCTATTAAATCAAAGTTTAAAGTTTCCATCAGTCACTTGTAGATACTAATTGATAAATAGACTCCTTCATTTTATGTAATGTTCATACATAATCTGAGTATTAAATGATGGGAAAATTTCCTAAGGTCTTCATATTTTTAATGTATTAAAATTGATTGATTTGTGCTAGATATAAAACCTAAACAATCATGTATTTTTCATGTATTATTGAACCAGATTTTGACTTGTGAACATTCATTATTCTTCACTTCTGTTCTACAATGTTATAACATTCAGTTTCAAGTCAGTTAAGTGACAATGTATTGGGGTTTCCTCACGTCCTCCCCTCAAGTAATGTACAATGCTTTTCTGCAGGAGTTACACAAGGAGGTGTTACTCATTAAAGCAAACAGCTTCCAGTTTAGTCAACAATTTCTTACTCATTTCAGTTGCTAAAGTATAAACAAGAATATAGTCCTGTAATCTGTCCTGGATTTAGACACTAGATTTACAGAAGACTTTCTTGCCTTCAGACTGCCTAGATTTCTAGAAGAATTTAATCCTTGTGCACTTCACATGTAGTTTAAATTCTATGAGAGTGCTTTCCTTGTTACTGGAGGTTAAATGTTCTCTGCCTTCCCCCATGGCCACCAATATAAATACATCACAATGCTGAATGGATATTGTTTCCTCATCCTGTTTCCTGTCTGCTAGGATATGTGTTTTAAGGGCAAGCATTTTCATAATTCTTCAGTTTCACAAGGGTGATGACACCATTATCATTAAGACATTGAACATAGAAAAATTAGAAAAGTTAGAAAATAGCTACAAATGAACAAAACTAGAAATGACTGAGGAAAAGGCTCAAACCCCCAAATGCATGACAGAAAATACCTGAGTATTCTTACAGTGGATTTGGAGGGTTATATCAGGTTTAAAACTTAACCTTGCTGGCAGACGATTTATTAAGTGATTCTTAAGCTTTCCAAAGTGGCTCTCTGCAGCTATCAGGCTGCCAGGCTCCTTTTGCTTCATTTTAAAATCCATGAACTACAGAGAAAAGAAACTGATATAAAGATTCCCCCTTTGTATGAACACCACCCCCTACTTGTTTATCCTGCTCTATGACTACCGTTGCCCATGTTGTTATGTAAACCACAACCACAGTTCATACTCATATGTGCATTCACACCAGCTTCTTCATATGCAGGTCATTATACTATTTAACCAGCATCACTATTTATGCCACTTTCAAATTCAGTCTATTTTTTGCATATTTCATTGTAATAACTGCAAGCAATGTATATAAGTAAAAATTCAGATTTAAAGTAATGCACATTGTAAAGGATGCTTTCCTTTGATTAACCAAGCTGTGTATTTCCCATATGGATCATTTAACAGAAGCTGATTTTAATTTGAAGTCAATAAAGTTGCACCAGGGATAAATTTGTCTGCACATATTACAAAGCAGATTTTATGTATGCAAGTAATTGACAACGGAGGCTTCCTAGGCTTAGAATAGTCAAACAAAGTGTTTTAAAGCATCCAAAAAAATTAAAATACCAAAATATGACATTATTTCCTTTCTTAAGCTGAAAAGTAAGGCATCCTCATTCACAAATGGAGAATTACAAAACTGTAGGTTTACACAAGTAAACAGTGCAAGGGTTTTGTTCTCTAAAAGTTTACTGACTGATGACCGGAATGGGGAGTGGGGAGAACGTATGATAAATAGTGTTGATGGATTGCTACGAGGCAAGAACCCTCTTGGCCCCTTAGAAAAGTTTCTCGAGTAACAGAACTGGGGAAGAGGATGAATGCTGGGTCGAACCTTTGACTTCTAGTTTTTAGTTCTCCTGTTATCCTCCAGAATAAGGCATCCAGCCAGAGTCAACCCACCACAAGTAGGCAACATGTTTTGTATGTGTTGGAAAGCCCAAGCTGCATCAAATACTGATATATAATTAATATTATATTTTACTTTTTGAAAGTAGATCCACATTTTCATTTAAATAGGTAGATTTTAAAAGAAATATTATAATAAAGCTGTAATTGTGTAGGATACACTCTGAGAGGGAGCCACCCCTGCTATGTATTAAAAAAGGATTATTTTTTTTTCCCTCAGCAGAAGGCAGGTACCAGAAAAAAATCCTCCCAACAGATTTCTGCTGGGAAAACAGTTCTTGTTCTTCACAGGCAATGCTTCTTAGGAGAAAGTACTTTGGATGGGTGCCAGTTCATTGCAAGTTTTACATGATTCTTGCCTATTACCATCCATTTTTGTTTGATGATCATCAGCAAACTACCTCCCTTTCTAGGAACTAGGAATTTTACAGAGCTTTTACTCCTTTTGGCATGTATTCTGACAATAATGCAAGACTGAAACTAAGCCAGGACATAATTCAGAAGATTGTTTCATTCTTAGGAAAACGTATTCTTGCAGTAGTGCTGTTCTCTTTTTTTTCTCTGGTCTCTGGGTATAACTGGGTTTAGGCGGTTGTATTAGTAAATCCTGCTTTGTGTGAAGTTTGAATCATTATTTTTTATCCTTAACCTTCTCGCTTTTTTTCTTCATCACCAAAGTGGGGACTGTTTACACCTCATCATCATAAATTTTGTCTGAGGAGGTCATTCTGTTCATAGGTAGATGATGCGTAGAAAACTTCATGGGGAAGACAAAAACAGAAAGATTTCATTGATACCATCTTTCAATACACTGCTGAGTTTAAGTAGAATTCTCATTTAGAATTCTGTGCTGATGTAATTTCTAATTATATATACAACATACTGTTAGCAAATATAAAACAAATGGAGTGGAAATGGAAAATATGTACTTATTATAACAATATTTGTTAGAAGAAAGCAAAAGAATAGCATAACAAACTCCAGTACACTATTCAGCACAGTTTGATATAGTTATACAACTTCTCTCAGGTTAATAAATTTTTACATCCTCTTTAAATAACAGCTGTTTTCAGTGAACCATCTACATTTGTTTTTCTTGTTCAGTGGTCTTACCCAACATGCTGCTCTACTGCCTTGCAATTTAAAGTTAGCACTGATAATTAACCATAGTTTTCAAGGTACGTCAGCCAGCAAAAGAAGGTCAAGAAAGTGTAACCCCTTAATGAGCAAGGCTGGTAGACCAATAAAAACAGATGAAAAGGTTGAGGTACTCAGTGACATCTTTGCCTCTAGTTTTCACTGGCAATCTCTCTTCCCACATGTCTCGAGGGGATAGACTGCAAGACAGGGACTGGAGGATCAAAATCCCTCCAGCTGTAAGAGAAGGTCAGGTTCGAGACCACCTGAGAAACCTGAACACACAAGTCTATGGGACCAGATGAGATACATCCCAGAGTCGTGAGGGAATTGGCTGATGTAGTTGCCAAACCACTCACCATGATATTTGAAAAGTCATGGCAGTCAGGTGAAATCCCTGGTGACTGAAAAAAGGAAACATTGCACCCATTCTTAAAGAAGGTAGCAAGGAGGACCCTGGGAACTACCGACCTGTCAGCTTCCCGCCTGTGCCTGGAAAGATGATGGACCAGATGCTCCTAGAAGCTATGCTAAGGCACATGGAGGACAGGAAGCTGATTCAAGACAGTCAGTGTGGCTTCACCAAGGGCAAGTCCTGCCTGACCAACCTAGTGACCTTCTATGACAGAATGACTACATCAGCAGATAAGGAAAGTACTACCAATATTGTCTATCTGGAATTCTGTAAGGTCTTTGACACAGTCCCCCACAACATCTGTCCAAAGTGGACACATATGAATTTGATGGGTGGACTCCTGGGTGGATGAGGAATTGGTTAGTCCATAGTGAGACCAGTATTCTCTAATATCTTTATCAGTGGCATAGACAGTGGTGTTGAGTGTGCCCTCAGCAAGTTTACAGAGGACACCAAGCTGAGTGGTGCAGCTGACATGCCTGAGGGATGGGATGCCATCCTGAGGCACCTGGACAAGCTCGAGGAATGGGCCCGTGTGAACCTCATGAGGCCAAGTGCATGATCCTGCACCTCGGTCGGCACAATCCCTGGTGTCAATACAGGCCAAGGGATGAAAGGATGGAGAGTAGCCCTGCCACGAAGGACTTGGGGGTACTGGTGGATGAAAAGCTGCACATGACCTGGCAATGTGTGCTCGCAGCCCAGAAGGCCAACCGTCTCCTGGGCTACATCAAAACAAGTGTGGTCAGCAGGTTGAGGGAGGTGTTTCTGCCCCTCTACTCCACTCTACTGACACCCCACCTGCAGTACTGCACCCAGCTGTGGAGCCCTCAGCACAGGAGGGACATGGACCTGTTGGGGCTGATCCAGAGGAGAGCCACAAAAATGCTCAGAGGGATGGAACACTTCTCCTGTGAGGACAGGCTGAGAGATCTGGGGTTGTTCATCCTGGAAAAGAGAAGGCTCCGGGGACATCTCATTGCAGCCTTCCAGTACTTAAAGGGGGCTTAAAAGAAAGATGGGGACAGACTTTTTAACAGGGCCTGGTGCAATAGGACAAGGGGTAATGGTTTCAAACTAAAAGAGGGCAGATTTAGACTAGTTACAAGGAAGAAATTTTTTTACAATGAGGGTAGTAGAAACTCTGGCACAGGTTGCCCAGAGAGGTGGCAGATGCCCCATCCCTGGAAACATTCAAGGTCAGGTTGGGTGGGGCTCTGAGCAATCTGATGTAGTTGAAGATGGCCCTGCTCATTGCAGGGGGGTTGGACTAGAGGATGTTTAAATGTCCTTTCAAACCCAAAGATTCTATGATTCTGTGATTCTATGGCTAAAAATGTTTTTATATTGAGAAAGATGTTTTTTCATTTGAACTTCTGTAGTTCATTCACTTGTAAAAATTTTAGTCTTTTTCTTTCTTTCTGGTTGTTCCACTTTCACTCCCTTAGATATGAAACAACTAGCTAAAACTAAACTACCAAACCATCTCAAAACACAGTTTTCATTGACTGCTGTTCACTTCAAGCTAGTGTGCCATCCCAAGTATTTTATTGACTATGGCCACAAAACTAAAGGAAAAGGAAAACAAAATTAAAACATTTTGTATTGACCAGTTGGCCTCATTATATGTGATACAGAAAAACTGTGAATATGTTAAATATTTGCTACTGTGACAGTGTTCTGATGATGTTTTCCAGGGTAATTAAATTTTCTAACTCAAGCTACAGTCCTCAGTGATGAGAATTACACTGAAAAATACAAATATGTATACCCAGATTGTATTTTTCTGATACAGACATTCATTTATGATTTGTGTTCCTGTCTCTTCAAACATAAATCCACCACTGTCATTTTCCTAGGAAATAATGACATTTATTAAGAGCAGATTGACGCAGGTATGGATTAAAAACTTTTTAAACTGTACTTCAAAGAAAGTAGAATATTTCTTGTATTTTTCTTGAGGAATTGCACACCATTTTGTGGAGTGTTAAAAAGCAATACCAGTGAGCTGTAAAACGAATGACAACAGATTTAAAAATAATTTCTAACTAAATCTTAAATCCCTCTGATATTTATCACCCAGTTTTAAGGTAAATCTAGACAGATCATCTCCAGTGGTACTTAGCAAGAGTGATATGTTTATATACTTCTCTAGAGAATGAGCAGAGCAGTTTCTCTGAGCACATGAACAAGTTTATATCTGCTGGTTTTATCACTATTTTAATCTCAATCCGTGATGATCCACTTTCTGGTGGTGGTACTTCTGGAAATTTTATTTCAACTCTGGTAATGCTGATTCACTGACTTTGATATCTGTTTTAGCACATACAACATGGTGCATTTAGTACAGCAAAGGAAACAGATAAAATATTGGCACCTGCAGTTTCCAAGCAAAAATACTCTATATGTATATATTTAAAACATAAAAGCTGTATTTTATTTCCATTATTGTGGGTATAAATTACTACAGCTAGCAGCAGGGGAACATTGGTCAACCCCATCCGGCTATTGGCCTGTATGCAGATTAGACATACAGGAAGAGAACATGATTTTATGAGTAAGAGAACAAGTGCAGTGTCACCCTTCTGGTGCTTAAAGTTTATTTGTGCTTATGTGTACAAGAATATGAATATTCTACCAATGGACTGGCAGATACTCTACATGTCAATTCAACGCCTAGTCTGATTGCATTTTACCTCTGTGTAAAATACTGTCTTTCAAGTGTCACAATATGCATGTACAGGTGCAGTTTTATTTGTGTGCACATAGATTTGTGAGTCACTTGGCCTGACAAACACATAAAAGGATGGGATCAAATCATTAAGTGCAATGCCCCCTACATAAACAGTATTCCCCTAATTTGGTGTTCCAGTTATGACTCCCAGCATTCTGTTCACTTATGCAATTATATGTCATATGATACTTTGAAAATAGGCACATTAATAATGAAACTATTTGTCAGTCTATTGACATTTTTCAGTAATTCCAAGGTAATAGGAGTAATATAATAATTCATTTATTTGTATGTATAGACACACTATGCCAGATCCTCATCTGGAAAGTTAGTATAACTCTTTTTAAGTTACTGTGTTTAATTTTCAATCATCTTTTCCATAGTGACCTGAATGTTAAAAATGTTGATATAGCAATTCAGTATGGTGCTTTCAGAAAGCTATGATTAAACCAATCCTTTAGCTCATTTGCCTTCCATGTTTTAATATTCTTATTCTTATAAAAAGATTTAAAAATAAGCTACACTATTTCTCTTCAAACCAAATGGAATTTCTGGTTTTGTGTGCTTGTGCCATATCTGTTTTTCAGAATACATTTATGCTGATGCCAATACTTCGTTACAGAATTTGAAATAAGCTCTCATGAGTAAGATGAAGTTTGAACATTTTAAATTAGAGAAGGACAAACAGTGTTCAATCCTGACTCAATTTTGTTGGCATAGAGACTGAGAGTATAACTATGATGGCTAGA
>NW_010558137.1:34837-47654 GCF_000687285.1 Phaethon lepturus | reverse complement strand
AGGGAAAATGTAATTGAGCTAGACTAATGGAATTTCATGATCAGAAAATATAATCGCATTTGACTTGATTATCAGAAATAAAAGATAACATCTTTGTTGGTTAAATGCTTAGATTATAGGTAATATAGCTATAAATATTACCAGATTAAGAGTTTATTATTGTTTCATGCAACTTTGGAGGACAAAATTCATTAACTGACATACCTAAAAATGAAGAAAAACTGCCGTTCCATTCACTTAAATTTTGTCCTTGGAACAAGGCTTCACTTTTTATCAATTTGGATTTTTTTTTTCAGAGTATTATAATGACATTAGTCCTCATTTATGATTTTCAGAAATACAGCTATAATGTTTATGAAACTAAATCAACCAACCTCAACAACAAAATGAGAAATTCAGGGACTTTGTATTTGCGTTAGTTTTACGACAACTGGTGTATAACAAATGCACAGCTAAGCTGTATTATTCATAAAGCTATGTTTAACTTAAAAGCTTTTCTCACACTGAAAATTATGCATGTATTCATAATCATGTCCCATCTATTCAGAGCATCATGGTTTCTTACTTTTAATATTAGCCATTATGGAGAGCAGAACTACTGGAATCAGGCTATATAATATAAGTAAAAATAAATAAATCATAGTAGTTTTTGTATAAAAAAGTTTCCAGAGATTTCAGAAAAGTAATAATTGAAGAGAAAGGCTTCTGTGGACCACTATGATTACAACTTTTTTTTTTTTTTTTTAATTTTAGTTAAAATATTGCAGAGAATTCTTTAAAGGAACAAGGTCAAAGTGACATCAATCCAGTACAACTTAATAATGCTTATGCAGTCTCTTCTTGCTTATAGGAATTGATTTTATAAACAGGCACTTCTTTAGCATGAGTCTGATGAATTAGAAGTTAATCTGCTATCAGCAATTATCCATTAAATAATTGTATTTTTAGGAATAAACTCACTTTATTTGTAAATTTTTTTCAACGTCTTGTAACACATGGGTAAATAAAATGTTAATTACTGAAATAAAAATTATTTTCAAGACAAAATAAAAGACAAAAAATAGACATAACTATAACTAGAATGTGACCAGAGAGTATTTGCGCTTTGTTTACATCTATATTTATGCAATTGTTAACTTCCAGCTGCAAACTAATGTCTGACAGCACGATTGATATGGTTCTGCCGTCTATGTGCAAAAATTCTTATGGAAGCTTAAGTAATTCTATATCCTGAAACATTATCCTGAATGATGGCAGTATCCAGGATTCACTAGACTAATATTGAATAAGAAGTGGGACTGCTCTCTTGGCACTTATTTCTAAGAGGTTTCATTGCTCTCTTGTTATCTCAAATGTGTTATGGAACAGTAGACTGCTTTGAGTTTAAATTTTAGCATTTATATTTTAATGATTTCTTGAAATAGATTATTATGATAAACATACATATGTATTCACATCATATATAAATACACACCTCATATATATACCTCATATATACTCACGTAAAAAAAGAGAAGCTGACAGAAAAGCATATATATATCTATATACACACACATCCCTTGAAGTCCCTTAAATTTTAATAGCATATTACTTATTTGATTTATGAATGTCAGGTGGCTAAGAATTATGCATTACTAACTGGATTGTAAATAGATTTATCAGTTCAAGAACTCATCTCTACTCACTCCTAGGTAGTCTGAAGAGTTTTAGTCAAAGGTTGAGGCCAAATTGTTAAAAACTACCCATAGAATAAAAACTCAATCACTGCCTTGAGAGAGCTGGATTTAGAGCTTGAAACTTCTAACTGAGTTGTGGTGTAGATAACACATTTGTCCACTTGATAACATTGAGGGGGGTTGCAGATTTATGTCTTTATGAGGAAATTTTGTCTACTTAAACAGGTGAACGAAGATATAGTACAGTAAAGACTTCTTCACGGTGAAAACTAGTATTTACAGAATATTGATGTTTGTTATTATATAAGTAAATTATAGTGAAACTGCTAATTAATAATTAAAGGAAAATAGATTATTAATTATTCATTAATATTAACATATTTTTAAATTGCCAGTTATAAAAAAAAACATCCTTTATTGTGTGACCAGTCTTTTTTTTACTGAGCTATAACAAAATCACAGGCTAAACTACAGGAAAATATTTTCCAACTGCTGTGATTTAAATTTTTGCCAGAACATTAATTTTATAGCTGTGTAATAATAACGTTGTTGCCTGAGTGTGGAAAGATCATGGAGTGATCATCTTGAGGGTGCTTACAGGGCATCTGCAGGACAACCAAGGGATCAGGCCCAGCCAGCCTGGGTTCATGAAAGGCAGGTCTTGCTTGACCAACCTGATGTCCTTCTAGGACCAGGTGACCCACCTAGTGGATGAGGGAAAGGCTGTGGATGTTGTCTACCCAGACTTTAGGAAAGCCTTTGACAGTGTCTCCCACAGCATTCTCCTGGAGAAACTGGTGGCTTGTGGCTTAGAAAGGTTTACTCTTCACTGGGTGAAGAACTGGCTGGGCAGCTGAGCTCAGAGAGTTGTGGTAAATGGCGGCAAATCAATTGGCTGCCGGTCACAGGTGGTGTTCCCCAGGGCTCGGGTTCTGGGGCCGGTCTTTTTCAATATCTTTATTGATGATCTGGATGAGGGGATCGAGTGTTCCCTCAGTAAGTTTGCAGACGACACCAAACTGGGTGGGAGTGTTGATCTGCTGGAGGGTAGGAGGGCTCTGCAGAGGGATTTGGACAGGCTGGATCGATGGGCCGAGGTCAACTGAATGAGGTTTAATAAGACCAAGTGTCGGGTCCTGCACTTGGGTCACAACAACCCCATGCAAGCTGGAGAGCTGCCCAGCTTGATGATCTCAACAGTCGTTTCCAGCCTTAGTGATTCTGTGATTCTGTGAATACCAAAGGTATCAGCCTTATCAGGGCGTGAAGAAGAGGAAGTTAAACTGAATTAGCTTTTGTAAACTACACTAATATACACAATGACTTTGTATCATTCTAAAATGGCTAAACCAAATATATAAGTATATGATTTTGTAACCAAAAAATTAGTATATTCACTTAGGTGGGAGGGTATTGATATCTTCAGAGGTCCAAGTATAGTCTCCAGGAAAAAAAAAAAAAAAGTGTTATGTTTGCTTTTCTTTCTTATTCAGTATCTGATTGTCTACTTTATGAGGCACCATAGAAATTAGAGATTTGGCAGCTGAAGTTCCACTTTCAACTCCTATTCTTTAAGTAAGTGAGCACTAATAAGCACATTTTGCTTTACTAAATAAGATAATATACAAATGGACTTGGAGTAGGCCACCAATCAATCACAAACCTGCCCTCAGCTGATCATGTTAAATGGCAGCTTTTACGGACAGATGTCAGCTCTGAATGTTGGTTGTCCAGCCATAGCCTGTGAAGAGTTGACATGTTCTTCATCCCTTATTAAGTTATGTGAAATGGAAAAGATATCGATCTGGATTTCAAATCCACTGGTCTGTATAAAATGCAGGAAGAATTACATTACAGGAAATCTTGGTAGTATGGTTCATTATTCAAGTTATCCATTACTTTCAATGACAATTCCCTGTTTCAAAGTATTTCAAATCCTGTCAGACTTACTACTAGACTGAAATCTTTAGCTGTTTCAGGCTTATTTTTCTTTCTTCTATTTCCTTTTTTATCTGACAAATACCCTTAGCAATTCTAAGATTTCGATCAGGGGTTTGCTAGTTATTAGGTGATGAATATGTGTCAAGAATATCCTTTTTTTCTCTTTCCTTATCAATCACCACATTTGGCTGACATAGAGACCTTTGCAAACAAATGATCAAGATTTGTTATAATGTAACTCTGAAAGGTCTGCCTGCACTGCTCTACTGAAGTACTGGTGCTGCTTAGATTTATGGGCTAACACCAGGTACCAGAACTGAAATGAGTAAATATATTTTGCAGCTCATTTCCATCTGCTTTCTTTAGGTGATGGGAAAGCAGAAGGTGCAGTACAGAAAGACAAGAGTTTGATTAAAGATAAGAAGTATAGATTGGCACAAAAAACTCCATTGTGAATTGAACTGGACTTCAGTTAAAGAGGTTTAATACAACTGCATCAGATACATCATATATTTATAAATATTAATGTGTGAAGAATATATGAAGAAAGTCTCTAATTGAGCTGAAAATAGGGAATGGTAATGAATGACTCCCAGAGAGAACAAATTAAGATATTAGAAAGGGCATGTTTTCTGATTGTTGGGTCTTTGTAGGTTGTTTGGTTTTGGTTTTTTTTTTTCATAAATATTGATGCTGTGAGGCAAAAAAAGATCAAGGATCTTGCACAACTGGAGGACAAGCAGGTATTGCCAGTAGGCAACTTTTATGACATGGATGACAATACTAAGATATTATCTGCTTTTGATTAAATGAGAAGTCAAATGTTCATCAGTACCAAAAACTGAATCAATTGCAGGTAACGTTAAATTTCTTTAGAGATTTTGGGGCGAGGACTTTTTCCTGATAACTGCTTTCATGGTAGGATATTCTATACTTGCAGGGTCAGTTCTTACATGTGACAGTCAAGCAGGTGCAGTGACTTCATGTCTGGTTTGAACATCTGGTAGTGCAACTGTGAAATGGAGTCCAGGCAGTCTGGAACTTGGATTAAAGGCCAGAAGGACATTTGTAACCAAGTAAGCTGAAACTACCTCAGTAAGTAGGAAGCTACAAAAATAATCATGCCTTTGTTTTTTCTGATCTTAGAAATTGTGTAAAGATTAGAGAAATGAGTGGAAAAGGCACATGAAAGGACTTGAGAGATGGACTATAGGCAGAAACTGCACTGGGAATCTCATCTTCCATTAAACAAAATTTTGGCATTTAAAAAATCCTACTTGTCTGTCACTATGTATGCCCTCCCAGGAGGATACTCCAGCTGCTTCAGAGCCTGGTACTAGTTCAAACAGTCCAGCAGTATTCATACAGACATTCCTGGCGTTATTTTTTTATGTGCCAGAAATCCCAGTTCAGTCCTAAATTTGCCAAATTCTTCCTTGTTTATTTTCAATTCCCAGTCCCAGAAAATGATAAATACCTGAGCGACAACTCCTTAACAGTGGCTCACAAGGTCTCATTCTGGCTGAAAATATTGCCTATGAGGCTAAAGTGAAACACATCTGGAAATAAGTTTATAATTATCCTGGGAAAGATGGACACGGACAACATGTCTGTAATTGTAAGAGGAAAAATATCTTGCATGTTCTTAAGAAATGAGAACAGACCCATTGTTGGTTTTGTGCTCTCTTATTTGATCATGAAGAATCCTATGCATGCGTATGGTCCCTTAAGCATCTTTGCTCATAATAATCAGATTACATTATTCTGTGTTCTCACATACACACAGTAGAAAACTTAAAGACACTAATTATGATCACATAATTAATTTTATGTGACAAATACTCATATACCAGAAAAAACAAGAGATTCTTTGTTCCAATTCAGTTCCAAATAGAAGGTGAGGTGAGGGGTTTTGTTTGTTTTGTTTTGTGTTTTCTATCAGGAAATAATAAGCTGAAATTACTTCTTTTTTTTTTTAATACTTATAACTCTAGCACTTCCATCTCATAAAAAATTAAATGATGAAAGCTTTTCCATATATCTACGGGCTAGAAAAATAATCAAGCCTTCTTAGTTCTCCAAAAGGCGAAACAATCCCTTGAGGAAACACAGTCAACAATGTAATGAGTTGTGAAATCTATGATTTTAATGGGTCGTTTCATTTTTGCCTGAGCTGCTTTTTCATGACTACTCTTCTAAGCTTACCAGTTTCAAGGTCGACTTTTTACTAAATGTAGACAGCTGGCCTTCTGCAGCAAATTAATAACTATTCCCATGAGTATATATGGAAAATACTTATTAGAGACTGTGATTTCCCTACTATATTTTAAAACTATTACTGCTTTGACTATTAGAGGTAAAAAGGGTAACTTATAAAAGTAGTCTGGGCTAGTCAAACAAATAACTTTCAATTTATGAAAAAGACCTTATATCTAAATATGGCTACAGTGCTAGAAGGTAAGTGAAGAAAACAGAATATCACAGCAAACAAAGCTATTGAATTATCACTTTAAAATGTATGCAGCTTGATTCATGATTAAAAATCAATAATAAAATTAAAATCTATTCTGGTTTATTGTCTTTTAGTGATTTTATTATGTGTGCATGAGGCACACATAATTAATGCTCAAAGTACTTATCTTTCTGTTGAATATTTGCATCTTAGCAAAATGGAAATGTATACAGTTGTGGATGGGTTAAACTTTGTAAACTTAAATTAGAATACTTGCATTTTAGTAATTCAAACTAGTTTACCTGTAATAGCTGTACTGTCAAAAAATGTAAAGCCATCAATTTATAAGGAAATGGAAGATGTTTTCCCGTTTTTTTCATTCAGGAGCAATTAATTTCTAAAGAGGAAGAGCTGCCACTTTTGCCAACTAGTGGTCACTTCAGAATGCAATACCCTTATTAGAAGTGTAATGTGTCCCACATTTATTAGCAAAAAATTAAAAGAACATTCTGCAGTTACCAAAGTAATCATTTGTGAGAAGACACCGAAGACCTAGAGACATAAAACAATATCTTAACAAAGGACTAAGCAACACTGCATAAATTACCTAGAATTATTATGATTAATGAAGCGGAAATGTTTATTTAAACTCCTGTCTCATTAATCAAAATATGTTTATAAGATGTCCTGAAGCTTTTGGATATAAAGTATTGCAAAGATACATTGAAAGACATCCACTGAATACCCTTTGAAAAAAGTTTTGTGGAAAAAGAGCTGAAACAAAATGAGAAAACATATAATAATTTCCAATAAATAGTGATATGTTTCCCAGGTCTTTTTCAGCCTTAGTCAGTCCTGATTTTGCTTTGATTTTAGGCTACTTTTGCAATTTTTAAGCACCTGAATTTAGCGTGAATCCATACTTGGCTACAGTTCATTTTTTGCCTTTTTTTTAAATTTTGTGATTAACTAAAAACCTAGTCATTTTATAAATTCTCTTAAACTGCAAAAATCCTGTTTCAGAAGTACAGACAGACAATAACCTCAAACGAAGGGTTGTGCTTGCAAGGTGCAAATCTATTTATCCTCTCAACAACAGCAAAAGTGGAGATCCCACTTCATCCGTTCATTCTATGTTTAGCAATCAGGTACATTTTGACATAAAGCAGCGTAATCCCATTTAAAATGTTAGAAGTGGAAATATCAAACGCTGTATGAAAACTGATTTATCAGTCAGCTTCTGTCAGTCTGGTTTTGACAATTTACACTTTAGAATCAATAGGCCCTTTTGATTTCCCATCAGAAAGACATCCATCTTAATATAGCTTCAGGATTTAATATCAAAGGCAGATTTTGGCTGCTTTATTTCTAAAAATAATGAACACAACTTTTATTTATCACTCACAAAACAACATATATAAAGTATAACACTGAAAAGATTTAAATTAGATCTGTTTTATACACCTTTTTATACATTTTTACTAAATTATTACAGTTATTCTTTAACATTCCCTTTTAAAAATTCAGATTTTTCAATGGAATTTCACAATATTACTGAAATTAAACAACTATCATCAGGAATGATGTTTAAAGATCAAAAGGTTCTGGATTGCACCTGTATTAAAAATCTCACCCTGTGCCTCCTACAGTTTGCAACACTGGAGGTCTCAGTTGTGGATATTTTTAAATCAATGCCTGATCAATGACACTAATTATCTACTTAAAATTCCATCTGCATTTCAAAATTGTATTAGCTATACACGTAGTATACTGCTCACACTTGCAGGGGGTTCTGCAAATATTTTGTTATAGTTGAGAAGTTTTAAAATAAAAGACCATTTCAGTTTATCAACAAAAGAATGCATGTTGATAAAGTTGGTAAAGATATTTCTTTTATTATAATACCCAGCACTCTTTGCCATTATTAAGTAAAATATATTTTTCAGTCTTCATATTCCTTTTTCAAAGATTAAACCTTGTAGTAAAAACACTTGTCTGGCAAGGATGCCAATGGTCTTAACTAAATCTTTCTCATCTTTTCTGGAGATTTAGTCAGTATTAGTTTCTCATGGCCTTTTTTTTTTTTTTTTTTTTACAATATTCTTGGGTAATGGACTTAAAATTCTGGTTTGGTTTTCAAACCTTAAAAAGTCTTGATGATTCTTATTGAATTTTCGGGTTTATTATCTTATTGTGAGAATGATTAACTACATTTGAATGCAATGGATAATCTCTCCTGAGATGGATTTGTTAACATATATTTGTAATCCAAATTTTATAATTTAGATTTTTATTTTGCTTTTTCATTTACACTTATTTCCTCAAACAGTATTATTTAGGGTTACATTTCTCTGTGTTCGTCTACTGTCCCAAAACTATTTATTTCAAATTTTTTTTTGGCAATGTTTTTGTAAAATTTGTTTGTAATAATGTAGAATTACTATAAATCCCAAATGTATTTTTTTTCCTGTTCTCTTGCAAGTCAGACTATTTAGCAATGATCTCTTTATGTTGTCATGCAAATGGTACAGGGGATAATCTATGAGTGAGACATCCTGCAATCCTTCAGACAGATAGCAACCTTAGTGCGCAGTCATGCACAGGTTTCTCTATCAGCACCACTTCTGTTCAAGTTAATTCTCTACTGAAGGATTAGAGACTACATCAGGCAGAAGATATAATACATTTACGATAACCACTCAGTTTCTGACCTCAGAGTACCTGCAGAGTTGACTTCTGCAGTAGCTATCGCTCCATTCCTGCAATATTCACATGTTAAACACTAAAAAAAGCCCAAGAAACTACCCCTTACAAAAAAGGCTGAACATTTACTTGTGCATAAATGCAAGTAGTGAATAGTGCACCCTTTATTTGATTTCTAGACAAAGTCATGATGAGCTTAATGCACAACTGTATTTCAGTTGTCAAAACCAGAATGAAAAACAGGTTAATATGTAGAATAAATAACTGTATAAAATGAAAAACAACTTCTTTTTTTTTAATTGGTAGGAAAGGAAGGCCATTCTGTCCCCCTCCAAAAAAAAACAAATAAAAAACCACCAAAAAACCCACCCCAAAACAACAAAAAAATGTAGCCTAGGTAAATTCATATACTATATAATGTGTGTGAATTTTTTTATTCTGAGCTAGTGAAGACTGAACAGCTTAATTTACGAATGACCTTTTAATTTCATTTAACATGGGTCATGGGCTATAATTTACAAGATAGGAAGCAAAGACTAAGTTTATAAGCAAAGACTAACTGGTACCAAATGCCAATGTGACACTAAGAAGAGACCACAACAACAGAAGGAGTATTAAATATATTATTTAAATTCTTGAATCTTCATGACACTGCAATTTATGTCCCTAATATTTAAAATTGAAGGACTGTAAAAACTACAAAATTGTATTAAGAAGCTGGTGTGTCACAATATTTATGGAAATCTTATATTCTTTTTATTCTTTGTTTAAAAGGTGAGAAAAAATAAAGAGAAAACACTTGCTTTGTGGCGTATTCACATGCTCATAAATTATTTAACTGTAGGAGACAATTAATGGAAATACTTTTCATCCTGCAAATGACTTCAATATTAATTTTAGGATGCATTACAGTATATTGATTCTTAAATTACATTAATATGTAAAATGCATAATACTGAACTTTGTATTGCTAAACTTATAACTAAATTCTTATTTTTGCTAAATAATGACAGAGAAAAATGGAATAGCAGGCAGACAAGTCTCTAAAAAGGCTACTTCTCTAAAGGAGTAAAAAAAATCTTCATAAAACATTCTACTGATTCCATCCAAATCAATTCTACTTAATTCTACCTCACTATCTACCATCATGCCAATTTAACTGACTTAAAAATAACTTTTAAAGTACACTATTACTTCTGTTTGTACACCAGCAATCCTGGTGATGGAGCTACTTGACCTTTTTCTACTGATTTCAGTCATTGGGAGGAGTTATGGAAACAACCCCACTGCAGATGAAGAAAATCATAAAATCAAGTCCACCCAGTTATCTTACGAACTTAACTGGCCAAAACTGGACCATAGCAGTTTTGTGTGATATTTATAGCAGGAGTGATAAATGCACTCCATCCTAACATGGACAAGGAGGTTAATGTGCTGTTATGCGCTGCTCTGTACAGCTAAAGTTTTTGTTATATGCTCTTTCCATTCACTATATCAAAATAATTTATTACAATCTGCCTGGTTATCAGTCAAGCTCTCAGACAACATCAAAATTGCTTGAGGAAGTATGGATAGATTTCACTGTTCACTGGAAATCTGAAGGAAAAATAGTAGCAAATATAATGTACTTGTTTGGAGGTTCTAGCAGGGGAGCACAGCTACCGTATTTCCTTGACCGATGAACAGTACACCTCTATTGGGGAAGGTCGTCCTCTTCGACCGAGCATGCAGTTTCGGGAGGGACGCACATGGAGCGGTGAGGGAGGAAGGGGACACCTGCTTAGCCACCCAGATCAGCTGAATCAATCCTGGCGATCAAAGGGGTGAGAGATGTAGTAGTTAGATCATCCTCATATCCAATAGTGGTGTTGGGTTGATGGTTAGACTTGATGATCTTAAAGGTTTTTTCCAATCTTAATGATTTTGTGATTCTGTGAAATATAATGTAATGAATTTATTTTATTTTACATTAATTTTCATGATCGAACACTAATTTTTGTACCTAACTCTTTATATACAGCAGCATGCAACTGAAAATTATTAATCTAGAATATAAATTATTTCTGGTTTGGAATAAAAATAAAAGGATATATGACTGTGAGACAGAGACTGCTGTTCTTTAGTTTGCCTGGAGACCAATGAAATTTATTCAAAACTGCTAAGTAATAGGATTTCACTGTCAATCTTACTTCAAAAATTCTCCTCGGTTGTCTCCTGAGCAGGCCCAGATTGTGACAGAAAGGTTAGAAAGTGAATGATAATATGAATATGCATTTTGCATACATAATGCCATTATCTAATATATGTATAAATGTGTACGTTTAAGCTCTTATTTAATATATTTAACTATCTTTAATATTGGATTTGATTTAAAATTTTAAAAATAAAATCCCATTAATGGGTATTTTATTTCTATTTACTTATATAGCAAAAAGACAAAACAGACTCAAGTCAAGGTTACTTTCCACCAGTTCAATTTAAGAGGAGAAACCTGTGACTTCCCAGAGATATATGTTTCATGAGTGTCTAATTTACTTTCAGCTCTTACATACTCTTTTCTGAAGTAGCTTAGTATAGGATTTTTTGCATTTTTAATATGTCTAAAGATGTAGATTAAAATATAATATATTACATATAACATAATATTACAGAGGTTATGATAGTATTTAGTTAAATTACCTGCCTAACTGACACTGAGGGAAACAGTGACTAAGATATTCATGAGAACGCCATCATCTTGTAAGGCTTTGAGGTTAATTTAGCCTAGGAATTCTGAGCTCTCCAGCCAGCCAAGCTTGTGTGCCAGTACTGTCCCAGTGTAATGGCAGTATGGTAGGATCATAACATAGAAAAGCATATCTTGTACGCCAGCAAATGAAGTACTAATGGGGCAAGAAAAAATATTTTAATAGACATGGTAAGAGACAGATCCTTTCTCAAATTAAAGTCTGTGAAATTTTTGTAGGACTGTGGCAGGAAGAATGACCTTGACATATCTAGCAATAGGTGAATGCTTTTGAGTGCTTTTGATTTGTCAGAAAAAAAAAAAAATTCAAACTGCTTCAAATATGCAAGGAAAACCAGAGGAAAATTTCAGGAAAATCAGATGCATTCTATTTTTCAAAATCTATTTTTCCATTCCTCAAAATATTGAAGGAGGTATGATCTTAAATTATTTATTATTGCCAAGCAGGCTTGTGAGTCAAATTACCCTATGAGTCTCTAAAAGACATGACATTCATTCAAATTTTGGGTAACATTAAGCCATTATTTAAGATTTCAAAAATTTATTATTTACAACTATCTAAACCCAAAATGTCAATATGGCTACATCAAGATTTCACAGAATCACAGAATCATTAAGGTTGCAAAAGACCTTTAAGATCATCAAGTCCAGCCATCAACCCAATAACACCATGCCCACTAATACATGTCCTGAAGTGCCACGTCCACAAGTTTTTTGAACATTTCCAGTGATGGTGACTCCACCACTTCCCTGGGCAGACTGTTCCAATGTTTGATCACTGTCTCCATAAAGAAATTTTTCCTAATATCTAGTCTAAACCTCCCCTGGTGCAACTTGAGGCCATTTCCTCTCATCCTCTCACTAGTTACTTGGGAGAAGAGACCAACACCGACCCCACCACAATCCTTTTTCAGGTAGTTGTAGAGAGCAATAAGGTCTCCCCTCAGCCTTCTCTTCTCCAGACTGCCTCAGCCGCTCCTCATAAGACATGTGCTCCAGAACCCTCAGCAGCTTCATTGCCCTTCTTTGGACACACTCAGCATCCTTCTTGTAGTGAGGGGCCCAAAACTGAACACAGCATTTGAGGTGCGACCTCACCAGTGCTGAGTACAGGGGCACAATCACTTCCCTACTCCCACTGGCCACACTAGTTCTGATACAGGCCAGGATGCTGTTGGCCTTCTTGGCCCCCTGGGCACACTGCCAGCTCATATTCAGCCAGTTGTCAACCAACACCCCCAGATCCTTTTCTGCCAGGCAGCTCTCCAGCCACTCCTCCACAAGCCTGCAACCTTGCAT
>NW_010558137.1:12745-34682 GCF_000687285.1 Phaethon lepturus | reverse complement strand
ATATTGAACAAGACCAGCCCCAGAACCAAGCCCTGGGGAAAACCGCTTGTGACCGGCCGCCAACTGATTTAATACCATTCACCATAACTCTCTGAGCTCAGCTGCCCGGCCAGTTCTTCACCCAGCAAAGAGTACACCTGTCTAAGCCATGAGCTGCCAATTTCCCCAGGAGAATGCTGTTGGAGATGTTGTCAAAGGCTTTACTAAAGTCCGGGTAGACAACATCCACAGCCTTTCCCTCATCTACTGGGTAGGTCACCTGGTCTTAGAAGGAGATCAGGTTGGTCAAACAGGACCTGCCTTTCATGAACCTGTGCTAGCTGGGCCTGATCCCTTGGTTGTCCTGCACACATCCTGTGAGCACCCTGAAGATGAACCACTCCATAATCTTTCCCCAGTACCGAGGTCAGGCTGACAGGCCTATAGTTCCCAGCATCCTCCTTCCATCCCTTCTTGTAGATGGGCGTCACATTGGCAAGCCTCCAGGTGTCTGGGGCCTCCCCTGTTAACCAGGACTGTTGATGAAGGATGGATAGTGGCTTGGCGTGGATCCCATCAGGCCTCATATACTTGTGGGTATCCAGGTGGCTTGGCAGGTTCTTAACTGTTTCATGCTGGTTTACGGGGTGTTTATTCTGCTCTCCATCCCTGTCTTCCAGCTCAGGGGGCTGAATTCCCTTCAGATACCTGGTCTGGTTATTAAAGACTGAGGCAAATAAGGCATTAAGTATCTCAGCCTTATCCTCATCCTTGGTGATAACGTTCCTGCCCATATCCAATAAAGGGTGAAGATTCTCCTTGGCTCTCTTTTTTGTTGTTAATATATTTGGAAAAACATTTTTTGTTGTCCCTTAGGACCCTGGCCAGATTGAGCTCTAGCTGGGTTTTTGCCTTTCTAATTTTGTCTCTGCTTGACTTAACGAGATCCTTATGCTCTTCATAAGTTGCCTGCCCCTTCTTCCAAAGGTGATAATCTCTCCCGTTTTCCTTGAGTCCCAGCAAAAGCTCCCTGTTCAGCTAGGCCAGTCATCTTCCCCCCAGTTCACCTTGTGGCACATGGGGACTGCCTGTTCCTGTGCCTTTAAGATTTCCTTCTTGAAGACTGTCCAGACTTCCTGGACCCCTTTGTCCTTCAGGATTGTCTCCCAATGGACTCTCTCAGTCAATGACCTGAACAGGCTGAAGTCTGCCCGCTGGAAGTCCAGGGTAGCAGTTTTGTTGACCAGCCTCCTTACTTCACTCAGAATCAAGAATTCTATCGTCTCGTGGTCGCTAAGCCCAAGACAACATCCGACCACCACATGTCCCCATCCGTCCACCCCATGTCCCACCAGTCTTCCTCTGTTTGTAAACAGCAGGTCAAGCAAGACACCTCCCCAGTAGACTCACTTACCAGCTGTGTCAGGAAGTTAATTTCTATTATAGAGTTCAACAAAGTTGGTAGGATACAGAAGTTGTCCCAAATTTGATTTCTGAAGTAAATTTTTATTTGATATTGCCCTCAGACCATTCCAGTTTTCTTCTAAGAGTATTTGACTATTGTAGTTATATAAAACTTTTTGCAAAGATTGTTCTCACTTTTTTCCATTCCCATAACTATATTTCAAGTAGAAAAACAGTCCCAAACAATTTCAACAATTAAATACCTTTTTTTCCATTTCCTTGCTTCTTCTGTGCATTTCACCGTAATTTGAATTTGCTATTCCACAAGTGTTCTCACACATGAAATAGCTCTGGTTGAAAAGTTTTGTCATGTTTTGTTATGATTGAATGAATTTTGACAACAAAGGTGGAATTCAGTTTCCAGAAATAACAGTATGAATATTCCTAAGTCCTAATAAATGTTCATGAAAGCATAGTGTTCTGTAAGTATTTAAAATATTTGTAAAAATTTTATCCTATTTACTTACTCTACCCAGGAGTAATTTACTTCTTTCCCCCTTCCTTTCTTCTCTCCTTCCTCCCTTCCTCTCTTTCTCCCTTCCTTTCTTCTCTCCTGCCTCTCCTCCTCCCTCCCTCCTCTCCTCCCTCCCTCCCTTCCTTCCTTCCTTCCTTCCTTCCTTCCTTCCTTCCTTCCTTCCTCCCTTCCTTCCTTCCTTCCTTCCTTCCTTCCTTCCTTCCTTCCTTCCTTCCTTCCTTCCTTCCTTCCTTCCTTCCTTCTCCCATACATCTTTTTGAATCAGAATCATACCACACACACACACACACAAACACAAAATAAAGAAAAATAACACCAGCACAAATTTACTTTTAGACATTTATGAAATACTAACGCTTTAAATCACTGAAGCTGATGTAAACTTGATAATTTCTTAAAACTTGCAGTACACTTACAATACCGTATACAACTTTCACACATGCCCATATATTTTCTTTAAGGTATTTGAAACAGGTGTTAAAAACATTTCTTATAGAAAATGTGAAGCTGTACAATGGTAGTAAAAACAATTTTGTAATTAATATTCTGAGAGACTGATAACAATGTTCTCACTGAAAGCCCTAATTATTACAGCAGTTAAAGAAAAAAAATCTATCATTTCTTCCTCAGAAACTGAATGGTACAGGAATTTCAGTAACAATACAGCATGCATCATGTGGTCTTTCATGCATGAGTCACTGTAACCACTATTTACTTTATTTACTTTAAATACAAAACATCATTTGTCACTTTTACCTCTTTCCTGACACACATATTAAAGTCAGGTAAGTCATAAAATTCTAAGTCATGGTGTTTGTTGGATAACTTAGGTTTGCTGATAATTTATAAAAACACAATGATTACTGTCAGATTGAATCTTTTTAATTTTAACTTCATTTTCTTCTTGCTTGTACTAAGACAAAATATCACCCTTAATGAATTTTATTTGCATACTAATGAAATGGAGGGACTAAGCTCTTTCTAATTATCTTTTGGTGACTAACAAACCTAGCTGCTATTAAGTCTGTCAATTTGTCTGTTTTTATTTTATTTTAACATTCAGCATTGTATTATGCAGGTTAAACCATTTCATAAAAAAAAAAAAAAGGAAATTCCTGAAAATAGATCTTCTTAGTATGTGAGAAATGTTCTTTTTTTTTTTAACTGTTTCCTTGATGTTTTCTTTAACTACTGATAACTAAAATTCTTTTATCCATTTTGACCTACTTAGTGAGAGTTCGCAAAAGGTGATTAAACTATAGTGTTATATAAAAAAACCCAAATGATGGGTTTTACAGTGCCATATTGAATAAACTATCCTTTAAATGCCCTTTTTACTAAAAAAAAGTGCAATAAGGTGTCTTTGATATTCAGTGAAATGGCAGGGTAAAGATTAACAAAAAAGACACAGAAGCTCTATATACACATGAAAGAAAAAACAGATCTGGTAGCTGTTAATGTACTCAAGTTTCCAAGCTGCTTCTGAAAATCTGGCAATGTAAGCTGCAAGCATAATTAAAATACATGGGTTTGGAAAGAGAAAGCTATAAGTCAGTTTTTTTGCCTACTTAACAACTTCTATATCCAATTTTCTTCTGCCGTATTCTAATCAAGTAATTATGCATGAATACCAGGCAAGGTAATCACAGCCAAGACCCTGTCCAGCTCATTTAGCTGCCCAAATATCAAAGCTCTTCCATGGGTATGTGTACTCTTGTAGAGCAACTGCCTTCTGAACTTTTTACTTGTAAAGTTGCAAAAGTTCATTAATTCAAAAGAAGGCCTGCATTCTTGGGTGTAATTGTTCACAGTCCCATTAATACATCTCTTCCAGTGGGATTGGAATGGTGAATGAGAGGTCTTCGTGTATGTACAACCAGCGTGAAATACTGATCCCATTGCAGACAAAACCAGAAGACCATTGACCTCAACAATGATACAACCTTCTCCCTGTCCGGAATAGGGTTCTTCCACAGACCATGATTGGGCGATAATATGTCAAGAAACCTTCTATATTTGCAGATGGAGCAAACCATCTGGAGCACCAAACTTCAGCTGATGGCTTCATCATGAATATTATTGGCAAACAATGGACAGAGGCACATCTTTGACGGTCCATGTTAGATGTTGGTACTTACGGTTCCTATCACTAATCCTAGTAGGCATGCTCTGCATGCTGGTCATCTTTTCCCAAAAGGACTCTCCTTTGGACAAAGTGCATACTTGTAAGACATACAAATCCTTAAATTCTTCTGTCCTTACCCGGCTTTTTCAAGCCTTTTGCAGATCTGAAAGCTTAACCAGATGTTCTTTGTTTCTTCTCTTGCTTTTTGGGGTTTTTTTTTGGGGGGTGGTGGTGATGGGTTTTTTTCCCTTTTGTTTCTTCTAGGGTCATGTGGAAAGATACATAAAAAAACACATTTCCCCTAAAAATTTTTTTGTATCACCTATTCACAGTGGTGGAACTGGCATAGAAAAACAGCCTAGTTTTTCAACAAGCCTTTCAGGATCCAGAATTTTACAACACAGTTTAGTGGTAAAGTATATAGCTATATGGACAGTAAGAACTCCTTTCTTCTGTTCTTATATACAAAAGTTTCATTACTTCTTTTTGCTAATGAACATGCTAATGGTGAATTGCTAATTCAGCTCAAATCCCAGATTAATTTTATAGTCACAACTTTGTAGGATGCAGTTCATATGCAATAAATATGACTTCCATTCTTTCTTCTAAACACTTTATAACTCACCCTGTTAAAGTGCTTATTTCAATAGGTAGATGATTATCATACTTCTGCATAATTGTTTTGCCACTAATTCACCAATCTTGAGGTCATTTACGCTTTTCATCATAAATTATTTGTGTTTACTTGTATATAATCAACAAAATTATTGAACAGTGTTGGCCTTAGAGTTTCTTCTGAAATTCTGTGGAAACACCGTTATACAGTAATGATAAACACCTTTTGAGATCAACCAGCTATATCTTAAACCATTTAATTTGGAATGTATTGATACTGTGCTATTATTTAAAGTTAGAAAGTCATACAACTTTAGGCCAGAAGTCAAATTCCACATATATTAAACCCCTGCATTTATATCAGTTAACCTCAAAGAAGTAAATCATGTGTTTATAAGATCTATTTTTCTATTAAAAATATTTGACTGTTGTTAGTGTGAGGTTTTTTTTTTAATTCTTGTTACTTGACTCTTCTATCTACTTTTCCATTATTGCAGGCAGAGCGGATGTCAGAGTAAGTATTTAGCAGTTAGCAGGAGTATTCGTTGATGTGAGTATTGAATATTTGCAAAGTTTCAGGGAACCAATGTACTAATAATAATTGAAAGTTTTAGAAACATTTAATAGGATGTTTAACAAGTTATTCCTAGATGTTATCATTTTCCTTAGCTGCTAATGGACTGAAAAAATGTTTTTGTCATCATGTAGTTCAACCACATTATCCTTTTCCTTTACAGAGAGCTGAAATATAATAGCAATTAGCTGTTTTAGTAATCTGTCTCTGCTGTTACCATTTGTATTATGTCTTCATTTAAACTCCATACTGTATGCTTTTTTTAAACTATAATGTTCTCGCCTTAATCCCTTTAACTTTTCCTATTAATTTTCTACATGTAGAAAGCACACACCTATAAGGTTAAAGAATTATTTCCTTTTTCAATGCAACTTCCCACATTCCTGATAAATTCCCTGCTAATTTTTACCTTTTCTTTGCCAAGTGAAACAGTGTAGGTTTATATGCATATTTGTTTTATTTCTGTACTGATAAATGACAACAATTGGACTCCTAAGAAATCTGTGTAAAAACACTGTACTTTTTCCTGTCTAAATTGCATTCAATTTTCCCCAATTTTGTCATTTTAAGAACCAAATATGTTACTGGACTAGGACCATATTTTGCTTTTCTAAATTGAATATTAGAAGGTCACAATCAGTCCCAAACATGACCTTTGGCTGAATTAATTATTTGGCTTTATTCAAAGTAGAGAATTATCTACATTAGAGGCAAAACCATTTACAATTATCGGACAATTTATTTTAAACTGTAATGATGTGTTCACTGTTTCTATGAGACCACTGACAACACAGCAATCCAAGTCCTAATAACAGATCTTTTTTTCAGTCTATATAGTTTAACAATAACTTCTTGTATGACTAAATCTATTTGTTTATAACCATGTATGTATAATGACTTGCTTTGTTCCACCCAGATAAAAGTTTCATGTATACACACCTACAAATAAAGCCAGGTTTTCCCTTGAAAATTCACAGAAGAGTTAAATATAGGTTCAATACAGAAAAGATTTTCCTTGTTCCATAGCATGTGCCGAGTCTCTACTCTCATTGAAAAAAAATACAAATTAAGACTAATTTATTTAAGATTAATTTATTGAAGACTGAAGAAATTCTTCATCTTACCTCAACTACGTAATTCTACAGAATTGTGTCTGAATGAACCAAAAGGTACCTAACCAAACTGTCTGGTCATAAATTATTAAACCAAAAAAAAATTTAATATAACAAATGAATAAGACATACAAATCTGTACCCTGTTGAGTATAGTGAACCTAAGGTACATGGAATGAGAAAGCATAGAGCTAGCAATCTTCTAATTAAGAAACCCGCTGCTTTGTATCTACATGAGATAGAAAGATACCAGATGAAAAGCTATGAACATTTCCAATGTGTGCACACACAACAGGGCAATATGAAGGAACCTATAAATGTAAAAAATGCATGCTAGCATGGTACAAACAACTTCATAGCACATGAAAAGACCTAAATGAAGAAGCTTTTAAATGTATATTTTTGGGAAGACCAGTATACTCTTTAATGACAAGTTATGTCAGTTAAGATTCTAAGAACGCATATTACTTCAAATTAAGGGAAGTCCTTTCACAATATATAATTTTCTGTAATAACACAGCTTAATTTAAAATAGAAGTTTATGCTTATCAAATTTGTGCACAAGGATAATGAAATAAATTAAGATATTTCTTCTTCACTTGAGAGTTTTTATCTTTCAGTACATAGCAAATGTTCCAGTAAATCATGGAGATCCAAGAATGTAAATGCTTTTGGCAGTGCAAAGTATTCTTAAAACTTAATTCACATACTTATCAATTATATACATTGACACAAAATATAATAATTAAATACATGAGGGGAACTGGATGTATTTGGATGGCTCTAAATATCCAGCGTGGTTCTCATTGTCTTTATTAATGCTGAATTATTAAGATTTGATTGTGACTCAAGACACAATATTTCAAAGAGATGTCCCTGGACTGCATCATTGAATCGGTTTCTTTCTTGTTTCCTCATGAGCAATAATAAGGAAACAAAAGTCAGTGTCCACAGAAGCTCCTTCTTCCATAAACACACATATCAGGTCCAATCAGACCAGATTTGAGAATCTGGGTGCTCATGTTGTCAAACAGCTTACAAATGAAGAGGTAGTAAGTTGAGCTTCATAACTTCCTTGAAATTTGACTACACTGTGGATCATGGTTGGTTTACAAACACCAGACAAAAATTGTTTGAAAGAGTAACATATGTTCTTGGATATCTAAATGGATTTCATTTCAGCCCAGACTTTAGCTGGTTTTAAAGCCATAGGTTTAAAACAGAATACTATTTTTAGATATATCAGCAAGTGGGGTTTTGTTTACCAATAACATAATAAATCACAGATTCAGATATCTTAGTGTTTCAAAATTAATTTTTATCTTTTTAATGTTCCATGTACATGTATTTTTAATGTGACTTTTGAACATAATTACTTATTCCAAATAGGTCACAAACACAGCACAAAATCTGATGTGACATGTCTTGAGAGTTTAAATTCTTTCTTTTGACATATTTTATATTTATATAATCTAACATGTCTGTTAAAAATCTTCAGAATATATCTTCTTCACACAGAAAATATAAGACGACTGTTGACATTAAGAATAGAAAACATGTTTACAGTAAATAAAATTAATAATTTCTCATTCCTACAACATGCTTGACACAAAATATAAGATTTGAGTTACCACTAAACTTCAGTTAAAATGGGTAATCTCCAAATCTTAAACACTTAAAGCCAAGCATTTAAAACTTTCAGGTACATGTCAGAAAAGGTAAAAATAACAATGCTATCAAAGTTTAATTACATTTAACAAAAGAAAGTGCCTTATAATTGACCAAAAAGACTGAAAATGTGTGTTTAATTACTATATTAAAGAAACTTAGAAAGGATATAGAGCTTTCAGAAGATTTCTGTAGATGTATAACATAAATGATAACCTAACAGGCAAGCTTCCATCACTTCAGTAAAAATTTGGACCATACATCAGTTATGTAGTTTGCCACAACATCAGTGAATAAGATTAATAAAACTCTAGACTTAGTGTCTGAATATGTAATTTTACCACAAAAAACTTAGTGTACATGGCAAAGTTAATTCTTTGAGACTGTTTTACTGTCCCATTCTCCTTAAAACAACAAATGTAACACTCTCCAGCCCCATAAAGCAGAATATGCTCACTATTTATCTTTTCAATATTGTACACAGGCAGAAAAATGCTTAGAAAAAACTTGTAAAAAAAATAACATCAATCAAACAGTACGATGCACTCACCCTCTCTTCGATTAAGCTTTGCAAATCCAGGGCTGTGGCTGCTAGACAGCTCTGATGAACTGCTGAATGATGACTGAGGCAAAGCAGACACCAACTGATCATCACAATTATCTGCCAGTGAAAAATATCACATTCAGGTTAATACAACGGACACCACTTACTGGAACTGTAACCAAAGAGAACACTAGAAAAATATCTGAAACAACCCTGTATCTGAGAACAACACATCTTTAAATATTTAATATGTAAAAGTATCAATACTGAGGCAGCCCTTTTTTTTTCTTTTTTTGTTTTCTTTTCTTTTTACCAGGTTGAAGAATAATTTATTATTATCTTCAACTGTTTATACTTGCCCACTTCTAATCTAACTTCTGAGATCCTAGTGATAAATGGTTCACAGCTCACTCACTATAATTTACATGGATGGCAACTGTATTCTTCTAGTCCTGGTTGTAACATGAAGCTAAAAACTCATTACGTGCTCTCTATTTTCTTTAGACCTCATGCCAGCACAGGTCTGTGTAATAGCATTTAATGTACAATCACATTAAATACAGCTATTTCTTAAAAAAACCCAAACACAACCCACCCCAATGGAATAAAAAATAGTCTCATCCCTTCTAAATACTGTAAGAATGACAAAAATGGAAAATTTTTTGCTTTGCCAATGGTATGTGTGTTTGATAAAGACACGGCACAAAATCATTATCGTACGGTTATAAGTATGCAAGTCCTAACATCATACGGAATGAAACCTGAGTGTTTCAGAAAAAGACTTAACTGAAGTTCACAATCAATGGTGCATAAACAAGCAAATACTAATCAATACTTCGGATGTTAAATGCCTCTCCAGCTCAATTACTATACAGGTCATGTGTTCATTCTGCATTTAAATTTGAAAAATATAAATTGAGAATCAATTTCTGTTCCAGTTTTAGCTGAAAGAAGACTGACTTTAAAACATGAGAAGTGTAAGCAAGTCCTTCCTTAGTTTTACTGTGCTGCATCTGTTTTTTAGAAAATGAGAGGAACTTATGTAAACTGCTAGTCTCTATGAAATGGTTTTTAGGAAAAACACATTCTCTGGATGCAACAGGTAAGTGACAAGTCACAGGTAAGCCCTTCTTCTAACCTTTCTGTTTGTCTACCAGATTTCCACTATCAAAATCATGAATAACAATTAATTCAAAATCTGTTCCTGACTCAATGATAATTAAGTTTTTCTGCTGAATATTTATGGATATTTCTAATTAACATTAAGACTTCTGTATTGTCTCTAGGGGATTTTTTGATCACCTTAAAAAGATTTTTTTTTAAAGTTGGTTCATTTGGTTCTTTAAGCAAAACACTTCCTAAAGAGAAGACCTGATACTGACCATGAAGGCTACAGTTAGAAGTTCTCTCAAATCCCATAAATAATACCCAGTCACTGCAAATAAGGCAATATATTAATTTGCTCTTGATAAGTTCATATATATCTTACTTCTACCAAATTCAGGATACCTCACTCATGTGAAAGGAACAAATAAAATAATTATTTACTTTCATAAGTTAGTTTCCTGCTCTAGCCTTCTATAATACAAACTGCAAAATTTTATAACTACTCTTTATTGCCTAACTGCAAGCTCATTTTTCACTTCATTATCCACAGATTAGATTTATAATGGTGAAAAAGGCTGTGTTACTTGGGGCAAATTGTCCAACTTGTAAGAACAGAAGAAGAAAAAAGATTAAGGGAAACAAGATTTCATCTTATGAGCAAATGCATTGCACTGGCAAGTCTTAGAAAAGGATCTCATTAGTGAACAGTTTCTTTCCAGCACAGAAAATAAAAAGAACTTGTTAGTCATAAACTAAACCGGTAGGAGAAGAGTACGATGCTGCTGTGTTTCACACAGAACACTACTTACATTGCTGATGCAGGGGAGCACTTCAAGTGCCACAGATGCTTTTTCTGCTGTCAAAACCTACACTGTAAGCCTAGATACCAAGATGAAAATTGAGACTAGAAAGACATTTCCCGCAAATCTATGTACGTGATCTAGAATCATAGAATTATAGACTAATAGAATAGCTTGGGTTGGAAAAGACCTATAAAGGTCATCTAGACCAACCCCCCCCTGCAATGAGCAGAGACTTCTTCAACTAGGCCAGGATGCTCAGAGCCACGATCAACCCAACCTTGAGTGTTTCCAGGGATGGGGCATATGCCACCCCTCTGGACAACCTGTGCCAGTGGTTCACCACCCTCATGGTGAAAAATGTCTTCCTTATATCTAGTCTAGATCTACCCTCTTTTTGTATAAAACTGTTACCCCTTGTCCTATTGCAACAGGCCCTGCTAAAAAGTCTGTCCTCATCTTTCTTCTAAGCCCCCTTTAAGTACTGGAAGGCTGCAGTAAGGTCTCCCTGGAGCCTTCTCTTCTCCAGGCTGAACAACCCCAACTCTCTCAGCCTTTATTCATAGGAGAGGTGTTCCATCATTCTGATCACTTTTGCAGCCCTCCTCTGGATACACTTCAACAGGTCCATGTCTTTCCTGTGTTGAGGACTCCAGAGCTGGACAGAGTAGAATGTCTCACGTTTCACAAAAGTCCCCCAGGCTAAATGAATACTTAAATAGTTTGTTCTAAAATGAGCTTTAAAACAAAGAATTTTAGTAAAAAGCTACGCATCATATAGCTTTTATTAGATTTTTGTGATAAATCTTTTGCTCTTTTCTTAAACAATAACTAAGGATACGAAAATGTAAACAAGCCATAGGTTTCTGTAATATTAATTTCAAATTTGTGAAGGAAAGAATATGTATTTAAGTGTGTGATGCTGATGTAGAGACCTTGTGGTGAATAAAATAATAGTCAGGTCTACAGACTCATTGTACAGTAACTGTACAATGGGAAGAGTGAGAAATAATTTTGAAATGCCAGGATTGGCTAAACCAGCAACTCACAAGAGCTGTAACAATTGCTATTTAAAAAACAATGTCTGAAATGAGTAGTATTCAGTAGGACAGAAAGGCATTACTCTGGGAATAAAAGGTGAAAAGCTGAAGTGCACTGGTAAAAAAAACAAGGATGTGCAAACAGGAGGAAGGATATATAAACAAAAATATATTACTTGTTTTATCACTAAATGAAAAAAGTTATTCAAGATAATAGGGCATCCCTTTCCATATACTATAATTCCAGTGCAGATTTAATTGAATTTATAAAGGAACTAAGGCATTTTATAAGAATAAAACTGTAAATGTTACATGTACAAAGTATTCCTATCATTTCTCTTCCAGCTTCAAATACTATCTCATTATGCAAATTCAGAGTAAACCAAGAAATAATTCATAAACCAAGGAATAAATCATAATTTACATAGATCATGCCATATGATCTATAACAGATGGAGTTCAAATAGGATATCACGTAGTAAAGCAGTTATCACAGCTACATTTATAACACTATTGTTTATCAAAGAAATTTTGTGTCTTCGACCAAAACAGCAGCTTGCTAAAATAAAAGTAAAAATAGTAGAATACTGGGACAACCTCAGATTTATTTCTTCAGGATGCATAAGTGTATATTTTCATTTGTAGTGAAAAAAACACAATGTCATTTACAGGCATAAACCTTCTTTTGTCTTTTGCAACATCAAGAATATACGATGATTTTAGTTCCAAGGAAACAGTCAAGCTGCTGTTTGTCATCTAAATTTTCAGCTTGTTCTATAATATAGGCTCACAGATTTTCACATGTTTCAATTTGAGTGCAAATTTACTCTGAATAAGCAAATGTCAGAGTCCAGTTAGTTACTACAAGCAGACATACAATAAGAGTCTGTTCATAATTATCTAAAAAATAAATGTATTGCATTGAGATATTCACTTTATTCAAGACATATCTTAATTCAAACTAAAACATCCCAACACAAGAACATATTTAAGTCAACATAGTACAATTTCACTTATTTAATTTTTTAATGAAATTAATTCCAGCTATTGTATTGTTGTATACAGTTTTTTCTTTAAAATTTACTTCTAGTAAAGCAGGACATAGGTAGCAAAGAAGGACAAAATATTATAATGATTGACTTCCCCAAAAAACTATTAAGTTCTTCAGCTCTATCAAGAACTTAGAGAAAATACTGAGTGCCTAATGAACAGAATAATAAACATTTTAATGTTAACAAAAAAAGTCTGTTCCAGTAAGCCACACTTTCTTTGTTAAGAAAAACAAGAAAAACAAGAAAATAAAAACAACAACAAATTAAAGAAAATTTAGCAATCTTTCCTCAGTTGGGGAAAAATAAACACCTAATCATCAGTTAAGTAAACTAGCTAGGGACAACAGGAAATGCATTATAACACAATAGAAGAAACAAAAATGAAGGAACATAATAGAAGTAACAATAATTCTGGGAGTCTCTAAGAAGTTTATTAATGTTCATCTTTCCCAGGTGAAGCAGGTGAAGCTTCAATGCTTAGAATGGATCAATTTTGCTGCCGTTAATACATCAAGACTGAATAGATTAATATCTGTGTTCAAAAAATTAATGAAAAGAAGTGAGGCTTTTAAAAATAAGAGACATGTCATATTGTATCAACAGGACTAATGCTTGCTAAAACCTAAAAAAAAGCTGTCAGAAAAACTACCCTCAATAGGTATTTATTAATTCTACAATTCAGTCACATCGACTTCAAAGCACTCCTTTTCCTATTACTGTGAAGACCAAATATCCTCTAGATCATGTACTGTTTTGAATAGAAGATATTTAATTTCCGTTACAAGTGAGAACATATCTCACTTTACTTAATAGAACATTTAAATACGTTAATTCTTTAATTTAGTCTTCAGTCCATGTGCAGGCTTGCAATTAGTTTCAAAAGATTCATTGCATTTAATGAGATTCATGTGACACAGATAAAAAGAGATGTGCCCCTCTCCTTCTTTTGCTGAGAGGTGCTGACCATTATGCTGATCCTGATTATGGTGAACTCTTCATTAATGAGGATAAGAATAATGAGGAGAAGTCAAGTTGGTAGATTTACAGACGATTACATCAGGTTAGTTTCACACCTTCTAGCTACACAATATGTAATGCCACTTAATATGAAACTGGTCTGTGGTTGCTGCTGCTGCTGTATGCTTCCCCTTGCATTTGTTTCCTGACCAGGGACAAGCTATTGCTGTTCAGAGAGCCTAAACACTTCATCTTGGGTCTACTGCTGCCCATCAGTAGACAAGAGCTTAAAAAAAGATTAACTAGAAAAGTTGCACTGTTACGTGCATGCCTCTCTGATCTCCTTGAAGCAGTATTAGCCACTAGTGTTTCCCTTTTCCACTCTTCATTTCATTTTGTGGAACACTTTTAGGCATTTCCACATATTCCATTTAAACTGCATATAGGAGCCATAGCAGTTAACAGTGCTTTGCTGAGGTTTTTTAGCCTTTTTCATCTGATTACTGCTCTGAAAAATGTTAACCCTTCAAGATGAAATTTTATTGGTGATTGGCCCTGGCTGGTCTGTTTATTTGTTTTTGTTTAAACATGAGTTTTCATCAATAGATTTCAACTGTTTCTTGGAAGGGGACAGAGGAAGAAGGATAGGAGATGATTGCCCAAGACAAAAAAATAAAAGTCTTTAGGTTATTCACAGTTTCTCTGTGAATTTAAAGAATGATTTATAAAGGACATAACCTCCATGGCAGGGCTGATTCTTTTCTTGAATATGAAACAAAAC
Organism: Phaethon lepturus; assembly: GCF_000687285.1. Taxonomy (NCBI): domain Eukaryota; kingdom Metazoa; phylum Chordata; class Aves; order Phaethontiformes; family Phaethontidae; genus Phaethon; species Phaethon lepturus. The sequence goes on along the minus strand of NW_010558137.1, from coordinate 20,389 downwards.
CTCCCAGTTTTCTGATAAAATTGTTAGCCTTTGCAGACTGTGGTTCACACAAATTCATCACGGAATTCTGACACTTAGTAGTCAATTCTTCCTAATATATTATTCACATCAGGCATGTGATGTTTACCTTAAAAAAAACATGCTATGCTACATTTCCTTCCTTTCAAGGGTCCATCCCCATTTTACAGTTGCAGTTATTTCATGTCAAGGAGGGATCAAGGTCAGGAAGTGAGTACAAAAAACCAAATTTCCTCTGTGGTCATGGACCACCTTCATGTTGTCCAGGGGCATGAAAGTCTTCTTGTGACTAAACACAGAGAACTTAAATGCCAGACCTGAAGGAATAAGATAAAGACTGTAGTTAGATAAATCAGAATTTAATTATAAAGGACTGGAAAACATATAAAATTTTGTTTCCAAATACAGACATTTGCAAAGATCCACACCTTTCAATAAACCTTTGATAGCTGGCATGGTTCTTATAGATGGGAATGATGATGTCCTTAGGTTTTATTTATTTATTTATTTTTACTTTCCAATTTTATCTAACTTCATGAACCATTTTTGTTCCATAGTTTAGGAAAACAGAGCATGAAAATCACAGGGAAATCTTCTAATCAGTTTTAACAAAGTGAAATAAAGGACTTCCTTGTTCTTAGTACCCAGAAATCAGCCAAGAGTCGACATCTCTTGCCATAATTGATGTTAAAGACATCTTGATAATAACTGAGTTAACTCACTCCTAATTTTCTTGGTGTTTTCTGGAAACTCTTAGTCGATAATTCAATGCAAGAGACCTGTTACTAAAACTTAACTCCTATTTCCTAGTGCCCTTTGAAATCAAAAAAATCCTTGTATTAAGTTCCATGATTATTGGATGAAGTCTGTATTTTTTTATAGATTTTAATTACACCTTATGTGTGTGAATTCAGTGGCGAAAGAGTATAAGATTCAATAAAATATTAGAGTAGGAGAAATTAGAACTGAGAGGTGATGGGAGAAATGGGTCATTTTCTGTTAGGCTCTTCTTATTCACTTTAAAGACATATAGCAAAGTTTATTAATCAACCAAATATGCTGCAGTTGTGCTTTTAGATCAACTTGTTCAAGTTCTACCCTATAGTAAATCAAGAAGGTAGAAGGGCATACCTTCTACCACATAGGCAAATATCTTGACTATTTTGACTTAAAGGCATAGATCTTACCAAACAAAAGTCAAAATGGGCAGGATTAAGTGGAGCACACTCTAAAATATTAGCAGAATTGGAAATTTGTGCGATCTTATGGGCCCTTGCTTAGTTGTATCAACTCATACTAGTATTGTTTACTTAGTATTTCTACTATTAAAAGATCTTTCATTGTGATTTTTATTGCCATTGAGTTTTGGTGGGGATTTTGGAAACCCACAATATGGGATCAAAAAAAAATTAATATTAAAGGTAGTAATATATTAAATGTTAATAAGAATGATCTTTTGACAAAAAAAAAATCAGTAGATATAGTGGGTTTTTTCTGTGAAAAGAAGTGAAAGACAAGTGTAATTTATAACGTAAGCTGAAAATATCTTAAGCATGTGTGGTAGTAAAATGGGAAGATTTTTAGAGAGAATAAAACGGAATGTATATATAATAAGGGAACTAAAAATAGGTACTTATAATTCAGAATTAAAATATATGATACTGATCAAGAACAGATAACTTTTATTATCAGCATTAATTTTTTTCCTGTGTAGGTGTGCAATATCTGAAAACTAATTTTGTAAGAGCATGTCCTTTCTCATTAAATATATCTTACTTTTTTTTTTTTTTTTTTTTTTTTTACCCCGGGTAACATAAAGAGCATTTAGTAAAATTTTTCTTGAGATCAATAAAAGCATCTTTAACAAAAGTCAGAGTATTTCAAATGCCTTATTACCAGAAGAATGTAGTATTAGTTTTTCTTACTTCTAAACTAGCAGATGCAGACAGAATTCACACAGAAGTCAGGAGGGGTTGTTTATTTGTTCCAAAGTTACTTTTAACTTTGATTTTATTAAATCAAACTTTGCTCAAAGGTAGAGGTATTTTTTTGGATTACATTTCATCCAATAAAAAAAAATTCCCATGTTTAAAGTCAGAAAAGAACACTTTCTTTTTATTCAAGGCAAATTTTATACCAAAGTGTTTCAGAGAGAAATAAGCAATATAATTCAGTGCCTAAAAAAATAAAATAAAAATTCAGTCCAAGACTCTGGCAATGAAATTAACAGAAGGAAAGTCACATTGAAGTAAATCCCATCAACTGTGACTGAGACAGCCATCTTTATAAACACTTTACACAAAGCAATCTTAAATAAACCACAAATAAAAAGTTCTTCTCATTTGGAAAGATACTATGAACTCTAACAGAAATAGAAATAAAAAGAGAAACTCACAAATGTGGGGTTTTTTTTAATATATTTTATTTTGTTTTTAAACTAAGTCTTTTTCAGATCAAAGGTAGTTACATTTGTTTCGTGGTTTAGCCCCAGCCAGCAATTAAGCACCACACAGTTGCTCGCTCACCCTCCCCTCCCTGAGTAAGATGGGGGAGAGAATTGGAGAAAACTTGTTAGTTGAGATAAAAACAGTTTAATAGGACAGCAAAAGAGAAGGAAACTATAATGATAACAACAATAATAACAATACTTACAAAGGAATGTACAAGAACAAGTGATGCCTAATACAGCAATTGCTCACCACCCAGTCATCTATAGCCTGTCCCTGAGCAGTGATTCCCACCCGCCAGGTAACTCCAGTTTATGTACTGGGCAAGACAGTATATTGTAGGGAATATCTCTTTTGCCAGTCTGGATCAGCTGTGCCGGCTGTGCCCCCTCCCAACTTCTTGTATACCTCCTCACTGGCAGAGCACGAGAATCTGAAAAGTCCTTGACTTAGTATAAGCACCAAAACTACTTGCCACAACTAAAACTTCAGTGTGTTATCAACATCATTCTCATACCAACTCCAAAGCACAGCACTATACCAGCTATAGGGAAGGGAGAAAAACCCCAGATCCATCCCAGCTGAAATCAGGACAATTTGTAAGACTCAAAAACTTTATGAACTGTCTTTTCCTGGATGTTAATAGCTTTATGCAGTCTCTCTAAGGAGACCTTTGCAAATGGCCTCAGCATTTGTCCGAGTCTGCAATATTCTACCCATAGGCAAAGTGCTATAATACTGAATACCCTAGACTTCATTTTCTGCTCCAGTCTTACAGCCACTGATTCCCAGCCAACTTTTTACTTTTACACAACAAAAATATATATAATTCTATATTTATATACAATATTTAGTAAAACTAAATTAACAAGCCAGTCACTGGACGTGTGTTATTAACGCTCTTTCTTATCTATATATCTGATTACAGATTAAGAAATAACACACTCGCAGGACAAAACTCTACTTGCTGTTGAACATGTGAGGGGAAGGAGAGGAAATGGTGTTTGGGGGAAAATGATTATAGATAAGAACATCTAAGATGTAAAAGATTTTACTACTTTTATCAATATTTAATTTTGTATTACTATCACTATATTGTCATAGCAAAATATTCCCTTGCAAGAGAAGTGTAAGAGTTCATAAGTAACTTCTTGCACATAAGCCCCAGAAACATAGTTACTGACTCAGAGACAAATGAAGCTGGGTCATTCTGCATCACACTGGATTTGAGACAATCATTGTCAGGCATTGCATCTCAGCTAAAGTAAGATAATTTTTCAAGCATCCCTGACAATATCACTTGCAGTTGTTTAATGTGACTTTAACAACTCTGGTTATCTTTTCAACTACAAAGCACTTGCCTTCCATCCCCAAAGCTGAGGCTTCAGAGGAAGGAACAATAAAATCAAAACCCTTCTGGCAGCTATCACAGAGATATTATTCAGGGCAATTCATTTGGATGAAAGAATAAAAAAAAAAAAAGGAAGCTCCGAGGTGAAGCAATAGGCATAGTGTTAGTGACTTCTGTTGATATTTTGGTCAAACACAGGAGGGGAACTAGTTAGTACTCTGGCCTCTGACCATTACCTCAAAAGGCACAGTGCTAGCTCTGCTCTACTTGAAAGCATCAGGCATGAGCTATTAAACTCAAGAAGTCTGAGAATGCTGAGGGCAGTACACAGAAAATACTTGTTATGGTGCTGTAGAAAAATAAGAAACTAGGAAGTGCATACGCTTACTAATTTCAGGATTAAAAGTATCAATACCAAACTCCATTTATAGACTGTAAAAATTGTCCCAGAAACAGAGCAGAAAGCCAATAATTCATACATACACACACAGAGTCTAACTTACTTTAGTCTCATTTTGTGAGCCTTATTTTCCAGCCCTTGCATCACTTTGCAGGCTTCCTTTTAACAGTCAGCATTTGCATATCTCTCTTGAAGGGAAGTTACCAGCACAGAAATTGGTAGCAGAGGTCAGTGCTGTGGGCTGAAAGCAAACCGATTCCCAACTTCTGCTCGTTACCTCCTCTGTTAAATTACTTATATGCTGTATTTGTCAAACTTTTGCCCATGGCATCACACAGGTCTCATTTTGAAGCAGTTTTCTGTAATGACCTCTTAAGCATTTCTTAGGTCAGTACTTCTTGGGATACTTTCCCATTTAATGGACATAACCTGATTTGGTAGCTCCCAAATGTACACCCATACTACTCAATCTACATTTATCTCAGAAGAAACGTGGTGGTTTTTATTGTGAATATGTAAACAGACAATTCAGATCATCCTCTAATGACTAGCTACCTCCTTTTTTAAAATTATTTGTATGATCTGTAATTATTATGTCATTTTTATCGTAGTATATGTAATTGACAAAATAGGATTGGATGAAGTAACTGTCTCTGAGACATCCTTCTAAACAAAGCTCAGTCTCTGGATATCCTCTTATTTAGACCCACATATTTTGAGATTGGGATTGAGCCAATTTTTAATGTAATTTAAGCTGTCCTACATTAATGACATAGAACGCAATTCTTTTAATCAGTCTTATACAACCATAAGTTATGTAATTAAAAGTTAAGCAAGTATATAATATTAAAAGTACTTTCTTCTTCGATTTCTGATTCAAATGTAATTTACATCTTCAGATTATTAGTTAAAGTATTCAGTTCAATTGATCCAAATACTAAAGCGCACTCCAAAGTCCTGTACTACACTCAAACTCATTTACTATTACTCTAGTTTGTCTTTAAACATCATACCTAAATTTTAATGAAGGTATTTTTCTGACATTAAAAACTATAACTATTACTTTATTAAAGTCTAGCTACTACTCACTGACAAATTTGTTAATTACTTTATAATTTCCCAGGAATGAATAAACTGATACTATGATCTTTCTAGAGTGCATGGACATGCGTGGACCTCAAGCAGTAATACTTTCTTTTTTTTTAATAATAGGTATCTACTGAGACCTGAAATGATCACGCATAATAAACAATGTAATAGACTGTCCATTTCACTAGCATGCATGATGAAATCTGACCTCATTTAAGCAGATGCAATGAAAACCTGAAAAAAAATTGTTGGAAAATCAACTAGAAAAGCCTGTTACATACAGAAATTATAGAATCATAGAATAGTCTGGGTTGGAAAAGACCTTTAAAGGTCACCTAGTCCAACCCCCCTGCAAGGACCAGGGACATCTTCAACTAGGCCAGGTTGCTCAGAACCCCATCCAAACTGACCTTGAATGTTTCCAGGGATGGGGCATCTAGCACCTCTCTAGGCAATTTGTGCCAGTGGTTATACCACCCTCACTGTAAAAAAATTTTGCTTATATCCCCTGTCCTATTGCAACAGGCCCTGCTAAAAAGTCTGTCCCCATTTTTCTTTTAAGCCCCCTTTAAGTACTGAAGGGCTGCAATAAGGTCTTCCCAGAGCCTTTTCTTCTCCAAAAAAACAATCCCAGATCTATCTCTCATCCTGTCCTCATGGGGGAGGTGTTCCATCCCTCTGATCATTTTTGTGGTCCTCCTCTGGACACAGTCCAACAGATCCATGTCTTTCCTGTGCTAAAGGACCCAGAGCTGTACACAGTACTGCAGATGGGATCTCACAAAGCAATAAGGTCTTCCCAGAGCCTTTTCTTCTCCAAAAAAACAATCCCAGATCTATCTCTCATCCTGTCCTCATGGGGGAGGTGTTCCATCCCTCTGATCATTTTTGTGGTCCTCCTCTGGACACAGTCCAACAGATCCATGTCTTTCCTGTGCTAAAGGACCCAGAGCTGTACACAGTACTGCAGATGGGATCTCACAAAAGTGGAATAGAGGGGCAGAATCACCTCCCTCAACCTGCTGGCCACACTTGTTTCGATGCAGCCCAGGATACAGTTGGCCTTCTAGGCTGCTAGTGCACACTGCTGGCTCATGTCCCATACCAGTACCCCATAGTCCTTCCAGTACCAGTACCCCATAGTCCTTCTTGGCAGGACTGCTCTCAATCCCTTCATCTCCCTGGAGCAGGGGAAGAGTGTGAGGAGTCTGCCCCTTAGGAAGAAGAAGCAGCTGAAACAACCTGTGATGAATTGACCACAACCCCTACCCCTTGACCCCCTGCACTACTCGGGGGGAGGAAGTAGAGAAAATTCAGGAATGATGTTGAACCTGGGAAGATGGAAGGGGTTGGGGGAAGGTGCTTTAAGATGTGTTTTTATTTCTCATTACCCAAATTATTCTGATTTGATTTGTAATAAATTACATTAATTTTTTCCCCAAGTTGAGTCTGTTTTGCCCATGATGGTCATTGCTGAATGATCTCTGTCCTTACCTCAACCTGCAGGCTTCGCATTATACATTCTCTCTCCTGTCTACTTGAAAAGGAGAATCATAGAGTGGCTTTGATGGGTACCCGTCATCTAGCCAAGGTCAACGCACTACAAGGACCCTGCACTTGGCCTTGTTGAACCTCATGAGGTTCACACAGGCCCATTCTTCGAGCTTGTCCAGGTCCCTCTGGACGGCATCCTATCCCTTAGGCATGTCAGCCGCACCACTCAGCTTCGTGTCATCCGCAAACTTGTTGAGGGTGCACTCGACACCACTGTCTACATCATTGTTGAAGATATTAAAGAGTACTGGTGCTAATACGGACCCCTGAGGAACACCACTCATCAGCAATCTCCATCTGGACATGGAGCTGTTGACCACTACCCTCTGGATGTGACCATCTAACCAATTCCTCATCCACCCAACAGTCCACCCATCAAATCCATGGCTCCCCAATTTAGAGAGAAGGATGTTGTAGGGGACCATGTCAAAGGCTTTGCAGAACTCCAGAAAAATGTCAACTGTAGCTCTTCCCTTGTCCACTGATATAGTCACTCCATCACAGAAGGCCCCTATCTTGATCAGGCAGGACTTGCCCTTGGTGAAGCCATACTGGCTGTCTCGAATCAGCTTCCTATCCTCCATGTGCCTTAGCATAGCTTCTAGGAGCATCTGGTCCATGATCTTTCCAGGCACAGAGGTGAAGCTGACAGTTTGGTAGTTCCCAGTGTCCTCCTTGCTACGTTTTTTAAAAATGGGTGCACTGTTTCCATTTTTCTAGTCCCCAAGGATTTCACCTGCCTGCCATGACTTTTCAGAGATCATGGTGAGTAGTTTGGCAACTAC
>NW_010558137.1:0-12671 GCF_000687285.1 Phaethon lepturus | reverse complement strand
GATTAGTTTCGCAACCACTCCAGCCAATTCCCTCAGGACTCTGGGATGCATCTCATCTGGTCCCATAGACTTGTGTGTGTTCAGGTTCCTCAGGCGGTCTCGAACCTGAAGTTCTCTTACACTGGGAGTGACTCTGCTCCTCCAGTCCCTGACTTGCAGTCTGTCCACTGAAGAGGTGTGGGAAGAGAGAATATAGATCTTTGGATTTCAAAGGAATGTCTATGAGGACTTACTAATTTTCTGAAAATGAAAACTGCTCTGAGCATGGTAAATTTTAAATAGCAACAATATCTCTGTATGACTTTGGTATTTATCTATAATAAATATATAATTATATATAGGTACAATGAAAATTAAAATAAAAATTATGTATAAATACATACAATTTTTACGGATTCCTTACAAGTCTTGAAGCTTAGGCTTGCATACTTCATTGCATATCAGTACATGCTACAGTGCTTTTTCAATTATTATGTTTTGCTGGAACATACTTCTCTTTCCTTTTTGGTGCCATTTTTCCATCTGCCCTTTCAGCTGGAGTGGTCATACAATATTACCATTCACATGCTTTGGAAGAAATGTTTTGGAAGCTAACATACCTGTTATAGTGTTCCAAACTACACACATGGATAAAGAATGCCTTGTTCTTATCCAGGTACATTAAATCACATTAAATTCACTTTCAATTAAAGCAGAAGGGGAAAAAAAATGTTTGTAAAATTTCTTTCTATGAAAAAGTGAGAGACCACACAGAGAGCAACACTAATCAGAAAGATTTCTCTTTGCCTCTCACTTTTTTACTCAACTACCTTGTTGTTCAATCTTTATAAAGCATAGTTACTGTTTCAGACTTTGTACATAAATTCAAGACTTGCCTGTTTGGGACTGTTTGTCACAGAAAAAAAAAACAGCTGGAGAGAGCTCTTCTGTCAATGAATGGGCTATGGTGCCCCTCTTTGAGTGCTTCATTAACTCTTACAGGCAAACTCATCTTCAAAGTGTCCTAGAAATCCAAAAGGACTTAGTTTTTCCTCCCACATTGCCTTCTATTTCCTCCTTGAACTGAACGTTCTTTGTAACTAAAATAATCCTTGTTCTGCTTCCTTGAATATCCAGATGTCTCTTTGCTAGGCTGGCTGCCATCTTTACTTTACTAGCTAGTAAACTGCTCCTTGCTCTAAAGAGATAAAACCTCCTCCGATCTCTTAGTAACACACTGGAGTGTGCTACCACAAATGTCTTTTACACTGGATGGGTTATTTAGTGTTTATCGGTTCACCAGGGAACATTAAACCACCTAACTGTGATTATCCACTTAATCTGTTTGGGACATGAGTGAATTTGAGGAGATCTACACTACGTAACATATCAAGCACATTGTAAAATATCCTGCAGGTTTTGGCTATCCAGTAAATACAAATGATTAAACATTCTCTGATGAGTTTAAATATGTGCACCCCATTTCAGTCAGTGATGTCTTTTCCATTTTTTTCTAAGAGAAAATATTCAACAGCAATACGACTAATGATAAAATATCATAGTGGATTCCACAAATAAAAAGCCTTACAATGTAAGCTTCACAGGGACAAAACCTAGCAGTTTCAGTTGTGCATGGAGATCCAGCATGGGTAAATCTGCTATTATACACAAGTTTATCCCTGTATCATTTAATTCCTTATAAACAGTTCAAGTGCTGTTTAGCATTCTACATAGGAACAAATTTCTCCAAGAGTTATTCTGAAGAAGTTTCTCTTAAATTAAAATAACACTTTTCACAAATACCTCAATAACTAGTTACTGTCTAAAATAAAACAAATCAATATTTAGTCTGAAGCCAAATAGGTATTGTTAAAATCCAAGAACGGTAAAGAGTAGAAGGGATTGGAAAATTAGCAGCTGGCAAATTCGCACCCCTGGTTCGGAGCACAGCTCCGTCCCAGGAAGAAGGCCATAAGAAGGTATAATTCTTTCCATAACACACTAGATTCATAAATTCATTCAAACCACCTCAGTGTTAGACAGTGAAAGTTTCACTGCATGCTATATTTCTTTGGGATGTTTCTCTGAACTGTTCCCAAATAATTTTCTCTGTTAGACTGAAATTTGGCACAGGTCTAACTGAATAGCCAAATACTGCTAGTACTGCTACTATTACCACTACCACTACTAGTACTGCTACTACTACTACTACTACTAATCATCTCAATAAAACATGGAGACAAAATTATTTGTAAGACATTTGAATAAATCTTCAAATAGCAACCATAACTGCAAAATCTGTTACAAAACTAGTGGCCTTATTTATAGCAGAGGGAAATATGCCACACAGGGAAGAAAAACAGTGGACTGTAGACTATTTTAAGTTATGGTATCTTAGCATCATGATTTCAACAGTGATATGGATAATAATTTCCTTACAATAATGACTTCCTTTTTTTGCACAAGTTCAGCTGAAGATGTTTGTATATCTGGCACTGCACTCAAACTGCAGCTTAAGAAGAGCAGTGGCACCATTCTTTGCCAAGTCAGCCTAGCCCAGAGAAAGGACTTCAACCACTGCTTTACCTTAAATCTATCTTTTGTTGCTCTAACACAGTAAGTGGTATTGAATAAGAAAGCTTCCCAATATATGTCCAAAACACTGAATTACTCATTGCACCAGTGCACATAGATTTAAATGGTGAAGCCTCTCAAATTTGTATTTGTATTCTACAAATTTATTTAACAATGTGTAGGCATACTTTGAATTTATTAGTTAGTTCATGAGGATTATGTACAATAGGACACAGAATGAAAGGAAAAAAGAGTAAGATCAGTGCTAAACTGTTATTTTTACATTTTTCTAAGTAAGTTACTTGTAGAAAGTAGGGAAATAATTTCCTCTTCCTTTTATTTTCTGTGTTTCCCAATAGCAACTTTTAATATTAAATTATAAAGCAAACCTTTCAGAGATTTTTTTTGAAAGCTTATCCCCAACTGACCTTATTAAAGTGACTTAAAGCATTTCAACTAATGGAATGTTTTCTTTGAAAGAACAAATATATCATGCACAAAACATGCCTTTTCTTTTTAACTACATTGTCAAGTTATGTAGTGAACGGATAGCACAGAGATGTCATGTTGAATAGAATCAGATTTCAGGATTTTGTTTTGAAAACATTTTATTCATCCTTTTTTGAAATGACTTGAAGAAAGTGTACCCTAGATACCAAAATTCTTTGTCTCAGGAAGGAGTAAGCAAAGGATTCTGACTACAATAAATCTTTATTATTCAAATTCAAATAGAAGCCACATAATGCTACACAGGGAAGAAAAACAGTGGACTGCAACCCTTTTTAAATTATGATGTCTTTGCATTATGACTTCAACAGTGATTTGTGTAAGAATTGCCTTACAACAAGGACTTCCTTTTTTTGGTTAAAGTTCAGTGGAAGCTGCCTCTGTGCATGGTAACTCATTCAAACTATAGCTTAAGCAGCACCATGGCATCATGCTATTCCAGGTCAGTCTAGTCACCACTAACTAGTAAAATTGAAATGAAACCAGTAAAATTCTATGTGATCATATCCTGAGGTTTTTACCTAATTTAAACTGAAAAGATCCATCTCAGCCTCTAATTTTCCCTAAGTATGTTATTTACTGTTTTTTTCTTGGTCACAATATGACATTGGGAAATTTATATTCCCTGGTACCTATAATTTTCAACTAAGTTAATTCTCACCCAATCTCATTACAACAACGAAATAAGAAACAGCTGCCTCAGGTAGTAAAGTTGCATAGTTACATCCATGTTGATTAAAATAAGAGGAATAATCCAACAGCATTGCTAATTTTTGTTATTTCACTCTGCCTGCAAAGACTTTTGCTGTCAAAAATCATGTAGGCCTCTTTTAACATTCATACCAGCAATGCAAGGCTAGAACTGACATGATCTAGGACCCTGCATAACAGCTCAAAGTCATGCACAGCCCCCTAAACAGGATGAATCTTTAGGTCATCATCACCAGCTTCCTGACTGCTTTAAATTAGGAAAGCAAAAACAGTTACCTGGTCTAAAGCATTACAGTGTTTTCCTTCAGTAGAGATGATAAGCAGGAAAAAAAAAAGTCCTTATGAATGCATTGACTTCTATTATGAGTAAATCAGATCTTTGTTTCAATCATTACTTGGCCTTCTGCAGCTATATCTCTGAATATATTTTCCATATGAAAGCTCCTGCAGTCACTTGATGTACTGCTAGTTTATTCCCGACATGAATATGTTTAATTCTTTTTTGAAGAGCACTCAACATGATTTTTTTTTTTTAAGTATTCAACACCACAAGTAAAATAAAGCACTGGACAAGTTCTTTCATTTTCGAAAATTAAAGTGAGATCTTCTAGTGCTCAAAGTTAACCAGAATTCATAGACTTACATTACCATAGAAGACCAAAGGATTTTGAATACATTAAGTACAACTATATGGGGGAAGATTAACTTTATTGATTGGTTAATAATTTTTCTTCCTTAAGATTACACTTCAAAAACAACTATGCGATCAATTAATCACTTTCATTTAAATATGAAAACATAGTATGTGGTGATAAAATCCCTCTGTAGAAAGCAACAGTATTTCTCTAAATAATTATAGCTGTTTCTTAGCTGAATAGTAAGCTTGGCTCATCTTAGTATGTTTAGGTAAATATGGGACATATTACAGTTTCTTACAGCTTATAAATGATGCAGTTTACCACAGGGTAAGTGGATACAACAAGTCCAATATTAACTATATAAAATATCCAGTAGAAAGTTAAGTGGTAATGGAGATACTGAGCTAGTTACAAAACCCATTTTCAATTCTAGCTATTGATTTTTGTTTAAATTCTTCTGAAAATTCTGAGTTGTTTTCTTTTAATATTTCTATGTGAACACTGCGAATAAGTTCTCCTCATAAAGTTCAAAATGTAGGTTTTTTTATTACAAATATCTTCTATGGTTATTCAAATGGAAGAAAACCATGCTTGATTTTGAGGAATTTTACTGTTTTCAGACAGAAATTTGATGCTGGCTCATGGTTTATCTTATCTAGACTTCCTATGTTGCATTACACTTTAATATAGATTTGAGGCCTCTTCTCATTTTCTTAGTATGGAAAAATGTTGCATTCCAAAATAAAATAATGTCCTGGCAAGTCTAAAGGCTGCATTGACTGTAAGATGTCAAACTTTGGAACAAAGAGGGATTATAAATGTTCACATGAAAAGTAGTGCTGAAAAATCTTTTCACTGGGTTATCTCCACCTCAGTCCCTACCTCACTCCTTTACTCATACCTCTTGTTTTTCAATAACATGCAAATTAAGATGTCACTTTAAAATGTTTTCTACAGTTAGTTTTAATCTGTGTACTCACCTGGAAAGTTTGGAAAGTGACAGGGTTCATTTTTATTCTTTGTAATTATTTCAATTTTACAGTAAATCCAACATGTATTATTTCTGTATATGTATTCAACATAGGAATCAAATTCTTGTTTGTTTCAGATGAGTGTGACCATCCATAGGTTCTACTTAATTCTAGAAAAATTGCATTTAGCTCAGAATATCTGAAAGTAATTTTATTTCTACACCAGGCTGAGAAAAGCCAGAAAAAAGTCAGAGGATTGGAACAGGGCTTTGATGTTATAAATTTCTATTGTATCATTTGAATTTGTCCTGGTTTCAGCCAGGGTAGAGTTAATCTTCTTCATAGAAGCTAGTGTGGGGCTATGTTTTGGATTTGGGGTGAGAAAATATTGATAATGTGCTGATGTTTTGAATTGTTGCTAAGTAGTCAAGGACAGTCCAGCTTCTCATGCTGGCCTGCTAGCAATGAGGCTGGGGGTGTACAGAAGGTTGGGAGGGGACACAGCCAGGACAGCTGACCCAGGCTGGCCAAAGAGATATTCCATACCAAATAACATCATGCTCAGTATATAAAGCTGGGACAAAGAAGAAGAAAGGGGTGGAGAGACATTTGGAGTGATGGTGTCTGTCTTCCCAAGAAACCATTATGCATGATTGAGCCCTGCTTCCCTGGAGACAGCTGAACCCCTGCCTGCCCATGGGAAGTGGTGAATAGATTCCTTGTTTTGCTTTGCTTGCATGTGCGGCTTTTGCTTTACTTATTAGACTGCCTTTATCTCAAGCCAGTGATTTTCCTTACTTTTACTCTTCTGATTCTCTTCCTCATCCCACCGTGGGGGAGTGAGTGAGCGGCTGCGTGGTGCTTAGTTGCCGGCTGGGGCTAAACCACAACAGAATCATAACTGAAACCGCTGTGTAAGAGAATTGTGTAAGATAAGTGAACCATGTTGAACATCCTGTATCTTGTAGTTAAGGATAAACCACAGAACTCGCAAGAATTGGTACTAAGTTGCAGTGAAAGCCAAAACAGAAAGGAGCATGCGCAAGAATACACTAGAGCAAGAAGTTCACCTAAAGGACAGCAGAAATAAGGGGCTTGATATCACAAACGATCACCAAGGACCACCAGAGGACCACTGACTCATTTGACAACTCATGCGTCGAGGACATTTGAATATGTTAAACATTTCTCGGAAATATCATGAATATGCAAACCATTGCAATGAATATGAATGTATGTACTCTATCTTATAAATTCAGATGCTGCTAACATGAGGCGCACATGTTAGGAAGAGATATCCCCCATGTATCCAGCGCTATAATAAAGATGTCTGCTTAATAATACTTTGACGTTATTGAGTTTAAATTTCTTTGAATCAGTATATTGGCATCAGACAAAGATTATGCTCTAAGTTTTCTCTTCTTTTCCCTTTATTTCAAAGGGTAAGGGTAAATAAAAGATAATGGCCAAGTTTTCTACTCTCACAAACAGGACAACAATGCTACAAGCCTCTTCAGGAAAGAAAATGCACTGAGAAGTTTTCAGAACAACTTGGAATTTGGCAAGCTACCAGATCAAAATGATAAAATCTATCATGAATGAAAGTAGAAATTCCAAACCATCATCCAGTACTGAAAAGAAGGAAAAAAACTTTGATTAAGCCATATTTCCTCTAGAGCATCAGTATTGTCACGGACTTTGATCTAAAAACATCAGAAAAGTTCAAATAGTTTATGTAATTTACATTATGTTTTATCCTCCTTTAGCTATACACAGGATGAATCTACTCTTCATTCCATAGATTATAACTTTGAAAATATAAAATCAGTAGAAGATTAACAGCCAAATATTGAAGTTACTTTTGGAAAAAAAAAAGTTTGAACTCAGTTGAGGATGTAATTGCTCTCTTATTTTTTTAGTAGAAAACAATTCTAATATTTGTATTAAAATTAAATAGGATTTGTACACTTCATAAATATGTAGTAATTCATTGTTAAAATTTTAATGGGAATTTTTATTATCACTGTTTTTTCCCTGAGAGGTTACTCTATTCAACCATATACAATTTAATGGCATCAGTTATTCAATGGAGATTTATTTTTAGCTGGTATTATGAGATATTTTTCAAGTGTTTAATTCTGCAGAAAGCCCATTTAAAGTTCTATTTGGAAATAAGACCTGTTAGAAACATTTTACAGGAGTTTGTGACAAGTTAGCAAGTATTCCCAAAGGCAATAATACCGTTAAGTATTTCTAGTTTTGCAAAGACTAAAGACTATTTTATGATTCATTTTTAATTCCTATTGTCTTTATAAGGCATGACAGCGTCTCAACATTTGGGAAGTGAATGGAGCATAACATTGTTCTTCCTTTTCCTAAGGAACTTACATAGGATTGTTCCGTTAGTTACGAACTCTGAGGAAAAACTTACAGAAGTTTTGGTTTGTTTCTTTTAACTTGAAGTCAAATCATTCCATGCTGCCATCTCTAAAATTCATAGTATTCTTGGAAGTTTTCTGTTTTGGATACAGTTTGCCTTCAGAAAAAATGATACTTCATAAGTCCAGATGATCATCTTATGCAGGAATGATTTGCACTATAAAATGGAAGGTAGAACAGTTTACAAAAGCTACACTTAATAAATAAAATGTGCCTGTGATATGGTCAGTGCAGAGGCCATTCAGTAACAAAAGTCTTCTATTCATATAGCTAAATTCTCCCAGCAACCCAAAGAGCAATGGCTGTTGTATGTTACTTCATAATTTTTTTCCTGTATCAGGTTAGAGTTCTCATGTTTCTGATTTTTGGAAGGTTATCCTCAGGAGTAGAAAGAAGCTCTACTTGACCTAGTACCTGGTTTATACTTATTTGTTTAATAATATCCTTATTATTAAATTATTATTAAATTATTAAAAATTAATATTTCAAAATTTATTTCTAAAATTCTAAAATTTAGACATTTTACGTAAGTATATATGTATTTATTTATTTAAAAATTAAATAATTTTATCAACTTCAAAAATATGTATATTTATTTAACCAATAATTCTTAACTACTTTGTCAATAAACTAGCTGACTTCAAAAATTTAGATGGACATGTGGAGTTCAGTTACACACGAACTCTGATTTTTGCACATGACTCCAGACCCTATCTATCTAACACAGGAATAATTACAAGTCTAGGGAATTGGAGTACCTTGGAAAAAAATGGAGATAATGAAATCTTCTTGGCAAGCTAGCATTATGACATTTAATAAACACTGTATTAAATGATAATGGCAGAACGTGACCATAACATCTGATAATTCTTCTGTGACAAGTATTCACCCAAATCTTGTTTGACTGAATTGTATTGTTCTATACATGTCAAGAAGGTTTTATTAGATTAACAAAATGAGTAAAGAAAGAAATGGGTAATATTTCTCTCTGGACAATTGACTTTTTTTTTATCCTGACTGTGGATGAAGGGTATATATAAAATTAAAAGATGCATAATTCTCAATATTTGTGAAACAAACCCATAAAATGCTTAATTTCTAGTCAAATCAAAATAAAAAAAAAATTCTGGGAGCAGTAATTTTCCTATCCATACCTTTTCCTGTCAGTTTTTCTTATTAGACTATTTTTCTGTGATGTTCAGTTAGAATGAAGAATACAGTACATTACATAATATACACGTCAGCCAAAAATCAAATCTCTGATGTAGCTAAGAGCCACACAAGACATTACAACAGTTTAGAATAATAAAGGTTATTTTTAAACTATATGATTAAAATAATTCTGTCCAGTAGTAAATAAGAATTTGATTCAAGTTGAATTTATATAAAACTAATATTTAATTTTAAAAATACATTTTTTTTTCTTTCAATGAAATAAAATTCAAGTTTTAGAAAAGTAAAAAAAAAAAAAATCAGATCCAAGAATGATCTATCTAAAGAGAAGTCATATTAACTCACTGTCATTGTTTTATCCTTAAAGATTATAAATAAACTGCCATGGCTGGAGAGAAGAAATGGGGAAGAAAAAGAAGTAAAAACCAACCCTATAAAGTAGTTTAAAAATTTGATCCCTGAAGAAAGACTGATTTACTTCTCTCTCTATGAAGTAAATACACTATGAATGAAGGAAACTACCTGAACTGAACTGGCATGGCAGCCTACAATGTATTTGTATTTATTTCAGGTGATCATTCTAAATGTTGTGGCATTGTTGTTTTGTTTTTTTCAGGTTCAGCATCTATTTTCATGGGAAATGGAATTGAAGCTGAGCTGGCAAACTGAGTTAAGACAATTGTAAATTTTGTCCATACTTGTCATCTGGCCTGGGAGGCTTGTTTTTTAATACCAAGCCATGAGCCTCTGAAGTCAGTCTGATAAAATTTGTTCTTTTTCATGATGATTTCAATTATGTGGCTGCAACCTTCTATTCAGCTCAATTAGAATCAAATATATCACTGAGAACATGTTTGCCTTATTGTCTTTGGGGAGCGGGGCGGGGGGCAGGGGGAAGTGAGGAAAAAAGTAGTCGCTGCTTCGGTCGGGGGGAAAGCCTGGTGCTTTATATTGTTTCAGTAGTAATCTTGATGCTCTTAGATGGAGGTGGTGCACACTTCATTTGGGAAACTAGAAACTGACTTTGCTCATTTTACAGTATTTATAAGATTCTCCTTCAAAGCAATCACATAATATTTCCAGGAAAAACTAACAGCAGATAAGAGAAAATTCACAGACTTATATTTATTTAGCTACTTTGAAGCAGAACTAGCCAGTAAGATTTTTGCCTGTCTTTTTGTTTAGTTTACATTTCATGACATTTGCTGCAGATAATGTACTTCAAAATGCCAGAGGTATTAGACTTGGACCAGGAGCTTATCCTTTCGATGTTGTTCTGGCACAACACATATACCAAAACTCAAAAGAGTTTATAACTATCCTACTTAGTTCACAATACCCTTTTCTATGCCATCCGAGTGTGTCAAATATTCAAAATATTTACCTTCAGAAAAGTTTTGAGACATACCAGATGGTGTAAATGAAGTAAACAAAACATTTAGCAGCTGTCTGACAAGCATTACTTAACTGGACAGTTATTTTCTCCCAATTAATCTGAGAATTTAAAAGATGTACATGAAGAAAGAAACATACAGTTTAACTTGGTTCCCTAAAGAAATAAGGTATAACAATTATGTAACTATATATATACAGTATATATAACTATTTTTGTCTCCATTCTGCTGTCCAACTTTTCATTCTGTTTCCTAATTTCAACCAAATTTCAAGAACAGAAGAATTTCTAAAGATAAAAAAGTTCCTAAAAACTTTTGTGATCATAAAGAACAGTGCTTTTATTAGTGTCCTGCCTGCAGGCAAGGCTCCAAGTTGGACTTTCATCTTATAAGACACCAGAGAATCCACACAATCCACTGTGACTAATCACAAACCCTGGTCAATGTTTACAATGGAGCTCAAAACATGTTGTATGAGTCTATATATAATTACTCCTACACTGTATGATGTACATCAATAGAGAGGAGGTTTCTTTAGTGATGACACTTTCTTTTTCCTCCTCAGACAGAAACAAAATGAATTGATTCACACAGAGCAGTTAACTGCAAGTTAAATTCCACCGTTTCTTATTCCAGATCCATTCATTAGTCTCAAACACATATATTTATTTACAGGCAGGACCAAAGCCCAGTATGACTTATATCTGCATGCACACATTCTCAGTCTTTGAAAGAATTAAAGAATTCAGTCAGCTGCTCCCAAGCTCTTCCCCTTACAGAAAACCTCATTCATATGAGTGTAATAATTTTATAATGATCATGTCACATCTTATTATAATTTCTTCTTTTTGTTATTCAGTCTATTCAACAGTTTTTTTTTAATGTGAGAGAAAAATAAAGTTTAAAAGAGTGTAAAGAAAATAGAATTTTTCTCCACTATAGTAGAGAATAGCATATGTGTGCACACACACACACACGTAAAATCAGTGTGTGTGGTGACTAAAGGAATGTACTGATGGTATCTTAAATATTAATGGGAAAAACCAAGGTTAGAGAAGGCTATATCAAGATTGAGAACTTTCAAAAAAGCTCAAGTTCGGACTGCCTATAAATAATTTTTGTACTCTTAATTTCACAGAGTCCTAAGAACCCTGGCCTTTAGCCGGAGAGTTCATGGTGAGCCTGCCAGGAAATAAAAAAAACAAAAAACCCCATCCAAACAAAAAGAATCAAACTATGAAAAGCAGAGATACATGTGGGACATGGATAACTAACTCTATTTCCCTGTATTTTTTAGCAATAGTTTTGGCGGACCGATATGCAGTTTCTGTCTTAAACATTTTGCGGTTTCAAGGAACCCACACCTTTCTTGGTACAATGGCTCAAACATGTCTTGGTACGGAGTGGACCCCAGGGAAGAACGAGATCCTGCAGAGCAGAGATACAGTGAGAGGAGACATCAAGGCCTGCAGATGTGCCATTGCCTGTTGCATCATCTTGTTGCATATGCATGGAGTTTCTTGGAATACGGAGATTGTGGGACTTGGACTGTATAAAAATGACACCATCAGAAGTGAAAAGGGGGACCTCCACCACCAAGGAACATCAAGAGGACCAACAGGATGCTGCTGGATCCATGGGTGGTGATATCATCTTTGCTCTCTCTCTTTCTCTTTCTCTCTCTACACTCCCCCCCACCGCTCCTTTGTAGAAGTATAAAAGA
Organism: Phaethon lepturus; assembly: GCF_000687285.1. Lineage (NCBI taxonomy): Eukaryota > Metazoa > Chordata > Aves > Phaethontiformes > Phaethontidae > Phaethon > Phaethon lepturus. The sequence goes on along the minus strand of NW_010558137.1, from coordinate 562 downwards.
TGTGTTGCACAGGACTTGTTTGCTTAGCTGAATTGTTTAGTTAGAATAGTTGATGGTGAGTCATTTATGTAACCTCATGGCTTGCATTTTGTATTATTAAGTTGTTAAATTGGTTGTCTGGTGTCGCTTCACCTTAATTCGGTCCAGGGGGATCACAAACTTGGTTGTTGGCCCCAGGGGGAAGGAGGTCATCCTGAACGACTCCTTTTGGGCTGCGACATCTAAATTGGCATCATGGACAGGATACCCTTGCGAAACTGAACAAACCAGAAAAGACCAGGGCCCTTAGCGCAGCCCCTTCCTTGAGAAGTGCCTGACAGGAGAGAAAGGACAGAGGATCTTGTTGTAAAGATCCACACTGGGTGTGTGAATCCACAGTAGGCCGAATAAACTGAAGGGCTATAAAGCCCTGCCCTCTCTTCCTCACATGGCTTGGGCTCAAAAGAATTGGCGTGGCTCGCAGGCAGTGGTTGACCGGATCATTCTTTTGGCAAAGGAATGAAAACTGCGATTGGGGAAAGGAAAGGCAATAGTCTGTGCTGTGTTGGGGGCAGCACTAATT
>NW_010558136.1:16243-34512 GCF_000687285.1 Phaethon lepturus | reverse complement strand
TCCTCTTCTTTTGCTGTCCTTTTAAACTGTTATCTCAACTTACAAGGGTTTTTTTCTGACCCTCTCCCCCATCCCACCTAGGGGCAGGGAGGCGAGTGAGCAGCTGCGTGGTGCTTAATTGCCGGCTGGGGTTAAACCGCAACACAAATAATACGTCAGTGTTAAAATTGCTAGTTTCATAGAAGTTGGGAAAATAAGTTTCAGACCTTAGCACCAGTGTTCCCTCTTCTTCCTGTGGTCTTCCCTCCCCTTTCCTTTTCTCAAATCGCACTGACAAGTGAACGGGATGCCAACCATCTGATAGTAACAAGTGTAAGCTTGTATGAAGTCAGTGTTTAACAAACTGACATTCAGTCTGACACTTCTACTCTCAGTTTTGGCAAGGATTTGAATATATTGCACAAATCTCCCTACAACTTTCAGTAGTTAACTTTTCAGTGGAAAATTGACCATGTATTTGTAGTTTTTCATGTTACTCTCAAAATCTTTTTATGGGCAAAGAGGAGAACACACAGTACATGGCAATTTATTGTTGGTCTAATTAAGAGTTTTTATACTGTAACAAAAATACAGTAGAACTATTATTAGTTATAATGATACTATCTTTCTCTCAATCTAAATGCAAAACAAATCTCATTAACAATGCAACAGGTAAAAGCCGTTATACAAGAAAATCTTTCCAGTATCTGTTGTTTTCAGGGTCCTCTGGGTCCTGAGGTTGATAGTTTCAGACAAGGGTGAGAAACATTATGAAAATTATCAGCATTTTGATGTCTTCACTGGGAGGCATATGATGATAATGATGAGGTACATGATATTGATCTTGATAGTTTCTTCCTCCTTTCTCCAAGGTTTGCTTGAGAACATTTTTATACGTTTTCTAACACCTTGAACTTTCTTCACTGGTCTGAATCTCCAAGTCAGCTCTGACTTTAATGCGTATGGTGCATTGTATATATTAGACACTTGTTCTTTTTCCTTAATTTTACCACAAACACAGGTTTTTCTAGCTTTTAATTTTTCATTACTACCATTAACTGATTGCTGGTGAGTTGCTGATAGCTCTCAGGCTTCTAGAATAATCCTGAATTAACACCTTGAAACAACAACTTCAAGGACTCTGCTGTTATTCTGGCTCAGTCCTCCTTTACATAACATCTCAGTGACAATGCAGAAATAATTGTTCTTCTACAGCATAAATACTCAATCATTTTATATTTACCATTATCTAGCAATACATGTTACGCCACTAATGTATGCAAAACCTAGCAAAAGTAAAACAAACTAAGTAATAGTTCATTAAAAAATTCTTGGTACAATGAAGCAAGGTAAGATAAAACTCCAACACAGCCAAGACAAATCTAGATAAAGCCAGACAGTACCTGACCTGAGGTCTGTGTTGTAGATTAGTAAAAAATCCGTGGCCCATTACCAGCAATGCTAAATCCTGTATTTATTGAGCAACAGGGCTACGTTCAAGAGATTTAAATTGTGCACCACATTAATACTCATGGAAGTAAAATAAACCAGATCAGTTTTTGTCTCTAAAGGGAGTTGGACTGATAATTCTTTGTAGTAATGGGAATATGAAGGTATGCAAATTATTTCAGTAAGAAGAAAAAATTATTTACACATCAAAAGCCTGAGAGTAAGACATGATTCTTGATGACTTCAGCATTGGAAATTGTGCACAGTCCTCGTAAATAAGCTGAGGACAAAGATAGTTAGCAATCATACACATGCTTCTATGATTGCTGTAAAAATATCATTTGATCTGTCAGTATTAGACGTTGTGGTAGTGTGATCAATGCCAACAACATATGCATGTGAGAGCATAAGATTTTAAAAAGTGAAAGAGAAGCATTTTTTTCACTGTGAGAATTGTTAGAAACTGACTATGGAGAAGAATACTACACAGTATTTTTTAATTGAATGTATGTAAATCTCGAATCATCTTTCTTATTTTAAACTGTGACCTACAGAGACCACCAAGATGAATTTATTTTCAGGGAAAAAGTTGCTTCATTAATTAATTATATACATGAGGAAATACCTCAGGGATTCTGTAGGCCAGTTAGCCTATAGCTACTATGAACAATCATTAACATAGACAATCTATGATTGAAACTTGCTGGCAAAATAAAAAGAAAACTAGCCATTCTTTTATTTGAAATTCCCTATGTATAATGGAGGGAGGTGAGGAAACCTGAGAGAAGTGTCCTTAGATGTAAAACTGAAATCTTACTTATGGGCAGCAGCTCAAAAACAACAGGTAGATACATTAAAGACTTAAAGAAAGAACTGGAAAACTGATAAAATCTGACAGGAACTAAGAATTGACAAAAACTTTGGATACGTGAACAACGTGTACTTTTTACTTGAAGAGGCTGAAACTACATGGAGTCCTGCAGTGTACTGTCTCCAAGCTCCCCACACCCCAAGGAATTTGGTCAGTAGACTAGATATCAATCTTGCTTATGAATCTTGGCTTATTTTTCCAGAAATTGTTAATATATCTAGTAACGCTTGTCTTTTAGAGGATCGTCTTTGTTGTGGTTGCTGACTGCTCATCAAACAAATCATAAAATATGCATTGGAGTATTAGTAATCCAACTGTAATAATCTACAGGCATTAAAGAAAGTAATGGAAGGAAAACCAAAGAGAAACCATGAAAATGTGTTCAGAGCTAAATAAAGATCTGACATATTTGGACAAAAGATGCACAGGTAAACTGTTGAGTGAAAGGACAGAAAAAGAAGATTCAGAGATACAGGTTATCCTGCCAACTTCCACCTTTTTTATTTTAATTTATGACCTTTAAACTATGAGTTGACTGAATGAAGCCCCTTTTAGGTCAATCTCTCAATTAATTGATCTATCTAGTTACATATCTATTTATTTATTTTAGTAGGCATTACTTTGTCACCCAATTATGTATATAGTCACACCATGCTCAGAAACAAAAAGCCCAAAAAAGAGCTTTGACTCTTTGGACTCCCTGTATTGAAGAGCTGCGATTACACTGGTGCTGCAACTAGAGTCTGTGTTGAAGTGGAATCCAGCCTCGATGAGACTGGATAATGGAGGAGGGGATGCTCACTACGAATTCTCAGCAATAGCCAGAAAACACGTATTCAAGCTGGAAAGAGTTACATTCTTCAGTAAAGAGAGTTATACTGCAGCTCAGTAGTATCTATAATGCATTTCTTATCCCATTAAAATGACTGCCTTGTGATTTATTTTTCCTAATTTGGACTTCTAAAAGATAGTCACTCTGTGTTTCCTTTGTAGTCATTGAAATAGTTCTGATGAATCATTCTTTGAAGGAAGTTATTTGTGCTTGTTAATTATAAACAAAGCCTAGGATTTCTAGATGAGAATTAGACATGAGATTTTGAGATATCTACAGTTCATTTCACTCATATATTGGAAGAAAGTCTATGACACAACTGCGTACAATACAATAGCATCAGCTTTATACAGAATTGGACAGAAGGTAGAATGGAAATCAGTCCATTTCCTTGTCCATTTAATATTCAATGATGTTCAATTTGACATAATTTTCTAATGAAGAATGTCCTTACCATTCAGAATGGGATTCATCTCATCTAACTTACTAGCTATATCTGAGCTAGCGATGCTAGGCCCCTCTACACTATCCACTGTAGTCAGTGGATAGAAACAGTATGGCACAGTCCATATAAATACATACATATTCACCGCTGATGATGTGCATTGTACCTGAAAATTCCTATTACTCTCTATGGGCCATGAAGAGGGCTCATAGTGATTGGCTCAGATAGAGATGTATAATCTGCAGGCATCTAAATTTGTTTTAAGAATTCCAACCTCAGCTCTGATGGGATTTTATCTGCTAATTAATTACTGAACCCATTTTGCAAGATTTGGCCAAACATGAAGCAACTACTCTTACTTAAAAAAAAAAAAACAACAAAAAAAACCAAAACACCACCATAATCTCCACTTGCCTTTAGTAGTTTGAAAATGTTCCCGCTGAAGATGAGGAGAAAACTCTCATGGCTTTGGGAGGACTATTTGGCCCAAGTTATTATTCACAGATTGAAAGGTCTTCAATGAGAAAAGAGGGAGCGATAAATTCAAGCAAAAGATCTATCTGTAGAGGAAAATAACACAAAAGCTGCTCATTAGGACTGACTTTGCTTCTAGTTCTCATGCTGTAACTCAAATGAAACGTAATGCAAAAATTAGTCAGTTCTGTTTGCACTTGGTTGCCAAAATGTAGATAGTTAGTTAGAGGAACAGCTGTTGCTGCTGTAGACAAGCTGCTCTGTAGAAATTAATTGTGATTATTAAGAATAAACCTGACCCAGGTCACAGATGCAATGACTTAAGTTCCGTTCTAGACATTAATCAGACAAGTCTTTTCTTCCTGAGACTATAAAATCCAGAAGCCCACTTATTTTGATGAAAACGTTAGTGATGTTTTTGCATGATGGAACTGTTTAAGGGAGATGTTTGCTTAGAGTTAATGTGGGTTTTTTTAAACTCTATGAGATTTTTAGTGTGAGGTAGAAGGGAGTTCAAAAGTTTTCCAAAGAGAATGAAATTGCACGTTTCTTAAGGACACATTCTGGGTATAGTCTGGTATATTTCCAAACATATATAGGAAAGTAATTTTGTTTGACAAAATATCTTTGAAAAGTGTTCAGTGCTGCAGACAAAAATGTACATTCTGAAGGGGTTTCTTGTTTGCCTGGGGTATGTGTTTGTAACAATTTTGTTGTTGAATCCAAGTTAATTGTTTGGTTTTATACATATATATATATATATAGGTATGGGTAATTTATATAAGTTTTGGCACGGTAAAGATTTCAAAGGTTCTGGAAGATACAACCACTTCAGGCTTCAAACCTCATCTTAATATACGGATATCAAGAGATGTTCTTTGGGGACCACTAATTAAATAACTACTATCAGGTTTCTTTCACATTTTCTGGCCTGTAACAAAGTTTTGAAAATAAATTTCTGACAAGTCTATTCTGTAATTACCTGATTTTTTTTATTATCACTTTCTTAATATTGATCACTATTGCGGTAACTTATGTAAAGCTTTGACACAAGTCAAGAGTGGGTAAACTTTAATTTTGAAGGGAGAGAACATTACGTTTGTGCTTATAAAATTGCCAGACACCAAAAAATATGACATTGAGCTCAAGGTCGCTAGCAGGATCATTGCAAGATCTGGTAGTAGGACAAAACACCCTTTGTGTTAGACAAGAGGGAAAAAGCATTCAATATTTCTCATTAACTTTCCATTTTCCTCTCAGGTTTCAAGTTCCCTGAGTGCCTCTCTCTTTACTATTCTGTTTTATTTCTTTCTCTCTAGTTTTACTTTTCCTGAACTTTTTAAAAAAATCCACTATTTTTTTTTATTAATATACCAGAATATGTATTTCCCAGAGTTCCAAGAATGTGGCTGGAGAGCTGCCCAGCGGAAAAGGACCTGGCTGTGCTGGTTGACAGCTGGCTGAATATGAGCTGGCAGTGAGCCCAGGTGGCCAAGGCGGCCAACAACGTCCTGGCCTGTATCAGGAATAGTGTGGCCAGCAGGAGTAGGGAAGGGAAGTAAGTAGAGAGGGATTCACTCTCTACAACTACCTGAAAGGGGGTTGTGGCGACAAGGGTGTTGGCCTCTTCTCCCAAGTAACTAGCAATAGGACAAGAGGAAATGGCCTCAAGTTGCGCCAGGGGAGGTTTAGATTGGATATTAGGAAAAATTTCTTCACTGAGAGAGAGGTCAGGCATTGGAACAGGCTGCCCAGGGAGGTGGTGGAGTCACCATCTCTGGAAGTGTTCAAAAAATGTGTGGATGTGGCATTTCAGGACATGATTTAGGGGGCATGATGGCGCTGGATTAATGGTTGGACTTGATGATCTTGAAGGTCCTTTCCAACCTTAGTGATTCTGTGATTCTGTGAATAAGGAGAAGTCATCTGCTTTAAGTTTTTTAGTTTGGCCTCCCTTCCCTTCCCCTCCCCTTCCCACAGTTGTTTTAATTTTTCAGTTTTGTTTTTTGGTAAATTTAAGAAATATTTCACCCTTGAAAAAAATCCTTAAAGCTTTATATTATAATAGGTTTCATAGTTTTTATAGTTTTATAGTTTTCATCTACTTTTATCTATTGGGTAGTGCAGTGTTTTCTGCATCAAAGTGAGAGACACATTAAAATGACAGTAAAGAAAGCTGACAAATATCATGTGACTGACTCCTGAGTAAACCAATAGTACTGATTATCTTTTCCTTTTATGAATCCAGTATATGAAATTTCCAAGCATATTTAAGTATCATCTGATATGAACTACTATTGACTAGGCCACCAATTTTCTCTCTCTTTCAGTTTAAGGTTGCCTCTCAAACTGGAAAGTAAACCTACGTATTGGGGGAAAAAAAGCTCATTAATTTTACCTAAATTTATTCATATTAAGTTTATGTACCTATTTAATCTGTTTAGATTTCTATTCAGTCAAAGGGGACAAAAAATTGCTTGGAAAAAGAAGAGTATTCTTAATAGGTGTCTTAATTGCAGAGGAGATCTTAGAGCAGACATCTAGACTTTAGATTAATAAAGTCAGGTCAAATGCATCCCACTCAGCTTAATGCTGAGAGAGTTGATTCTGTTGAATCTTATCTTCCATTGACTGGTTCTCTAAAATTGCCCTTACTGGGGATGTTCTCACCATTTCTCAGCCATTTCTTCTGGGCCATATAATCAACAGCTATGACGGTTTTAGAAACACCTGAGTGTTTCCAAACAAAGAGGATGGGATATTTCACATCCATAGAGAGTGTCCAGAGATTTTATGAACTATAAAAGTTGCTTTAGGTTAATTAGCAGTGATAACAAATCTAATTCAATACTGTATTGTACACTGGAATGAGCAAAACAGTTTTATGTTCTATATACATAGGCAAAGAGAAACTTCCATTCAAATATATTGGAGAGAAGCTTAAACTTGCCTTTAGGTTTTTGTCCAAAAGATATCACCTTCCTCTATGAAGACCATTGTTCTTAAGCATACTTCCACGGTATGTAATTTGTTTTGGTTGGTTAGTTTGTGGTTTGGCAGGGACGGGGGTTACTGACTTTATTTTATACATAATCCACATCTTTAAGTCTATAAACACCACTGCAAAATTGGACGTCATTCTCTTAAAGTCTTGCTTTGAGTAGACAGATAGTTCACAGTACTCCTCAAAGAAATATTCTCTAATAATCTGACACCTTTATTGAAGCACACAAACAAAAAAAATACAATCATTTGCCTGAATATAACTTAGCATTAGTTCCCAAGGTTATGTTAAAGGTTGTTTAATCTAGACTTTTCCAATGGAATGTCAGAGTAGTGATAGGACAATAATGCATTTCGGCCTAACACTAAAAAAAAAATATGCTGAAATTATTAGTTATTCTGCCAGAAGTAGACCCATTGATCCATGTATATTGTTAGCAAGCATTGACTAAACTATTCAAATGTTCCCAGGTGTCTCTAAACACTGGGCTGGATGGCTGCACAAATAGCAATCCTACTTTGCAATTCTGTGACATTTCTTCTGTATCTTTAAAATCTCTTGAAGTAGTAACAAGTCTTTTCTGTACCTTTGAGACATTTACAAGTTAATTTAGTCCTTCCTTACGTAGAATAAAAGAAATTAAGTGACAATGACAGAAGACAGTGAAAATTAATAGCAACTGAAATGGTTTAAAGAAATGTATGTTGCACCTAAGTTCCAGAGAAGGGCCATGGAAATTATCATAGGGATGGAACACCTCTCCTGTGAAGAAAGGCTGAGAGAATTGGAGTTCTTCGGCTTGGAGAAGAGGTGACTGGGGAGAATTTATTGCAGTCTTCCAGTAAGTAAAGGGGGCTTATAAGAAAGATGGGAACAGACTTTTTAGCAGGGCTTGTTGTGATAGGACAAGGGGTAATGGTTTTAAACTAAAAGAGGGCACATTTACACTAGACATAAGGAAGAAATTTTTCATAATTAGGGTGGTGAACCACTGGAACAGGGTTTCCAGAGAGGTGGTAGATGCCCCATCCCTGCCAACATTCAAGATCAGGTTGGACAAGGCTTTGAGCAAGCTGGTCTAGTTGAAAATGTCCATGCTCACTGCAGGGGGTTTGTACTAGATGACCTTTAAAGGTCCCTTCCAACCCAAACTTGTCTATGATTCTATGATTACTTGCTTTTATTACCCCTAAGTTTTAAAAGCAGAACAGAGTTTTAATGGTAGGATTGATGGTTACATACAATGCTTTTGTTCATCTACAAGTAGAAATGTACAAATCTTTCTTCATACACTAGCCAGCCCATATCTGCTCCTGCCGAGATATACTGTCATATTTTGTCAGTTGTCCTTTCAGCTTATTCACTTGACTATCTCAGGTAACTACTTGAGATATCTCTGCAACACAAAATGCTTTTCATATATTGTGATGCTGTGTAAGTAATGGTATACACAAATTCCATGCTTGTTGTCCAGATGAAGGAACAGCGGAATCACTTTTGCTTTGGTTAACCAATGGTTTTTTTCATCGTGAACCCACGTGCTAGTAACAGAAGCAGCACTGTTAGTTAGTTGAGAAGTATAGAATACTGTTCAGAGGCATCCTTTCTGTTTTCCCACAGTTTTTAATAGTTTCATTCCACTAGCAGCTTTCTGGAGAGAAGTGCAAGAGCCAGACAAGAGACAGCACATTATTGGAAGAGAAATGGATGTCAGGATGTCACATTACAAGCAAAGAGACAGACCAGACAGATTAGACAGTCACAGCGGCACATTTTGGTTAAATTTACAGTCTCTCAGACTAAGGTCATGATTATGATCTGACTGTGACACTCATATCAATCAAGTGTCAGTGAAAGGGGAATCAGGACCACTGAATTCAGTGATTTTGCTCTTGGTTACAGCAATGCAACCCTAGAATGAAAATCTAATTCTCCCCCACTGAAAGAGGAGTTGCAGTGACCACCTGAAGGCAAATATATTAGGAATCAAATTAACATACTTTGAAAAATAAAGGGTTTATACCTCTATTGTATATCAAACCATTGTATATCAAACTATTGTATTTTGTATATCAAAATTGTATACCAAAACATATTGTATATCAAAACATTAAACCATGATTTTTTGTTACTACATAGCCTAGTCAAAGGTCTACGTCACTTAATAAAAAGGGGCAGTGGTGTAGCACAGCTCCTGTATCCAAATTCCAGCAGGATTTCCCACCCCAATTGATTCCATGTGCTTGTTTATCTCTCAGCTGATACATAATCAAGAGACATTTTCTATGTATGTATGTTAACCTGCAATATCAGCTGCAAAATTTCTTCCCTTGGCAAGTATTTTAAGTGCCTTATTAATTGGCTGCTGCATGTACACAGTACCACTGCTGTAGAAATAACTGTAAAGATGTTAACTATGGAAACTAGTAATTATTGTTTTGTTGTTAATTGGAAAAAAAAGTTTAACATGTAAATTATAAATAATTCAAATTAAGAAAGTCTTAAGAAAAAAACTTTAAGTAGTAATTAGAATTTCATACTTTAAAAGGTAGTTTTTTAAGCAACCAACTTGGAAAGAATTGTGGCAGTTGTAAGATAATAGTATATATTGGGTCCAATAAAATAATCAAAGTAATCAACTAAGTTAACAGAATATGATACATCTGTCAAACACTGTGAAACACCACATGTAGCTCAATTTCGAAACAGAAGAACCTAACATTAATATCCAGAAGTCCATTTAGAAGCATACATGTGTTGGATGAAGTTCCTAAAAATGTACCTGTGTGCCCAACTTCAGTCACTAGATTTGTTTGGAAATGGGTCCTCAGATGTTCTATATTTGAGTAGGTAGGTATGAAAGAATGGTGTTAGCAGATCTGCCAGCACTCCTAATCCAATTCATCTTATTAAGTTCAGCAGAACTCATCACCCTTGGCTTGTTGCCTCATAACACTTCATTAACTTGGCCCCAATTTGTGATTTTTGAGGGAAAGATGCCTAGCTCGTTAACTAGCTCTGCAAAACATAAATACAGTACCTAAGTATAGGGACAGGTTCTTGAATTTTTCCCAGACACTATTTTGACAGTGTGAAAGAGATGAAAAGAGACCCTTTCCTCTTTTATGATTATTTATCCAGAAATATATCATAATAGGAAGCATAACAACAATAGGACTGACTTATTTATTTTCAGATTAGTTTAAAATAAATATTATTTATAAAATAAAATATTTCTAATATTAAAATAATATTATTATTATTACATTTATAACCAGAATCTGGTTAGAATGTGTTTCCTGCTGGATAAATTATACCCAGTCCTTCTCTGGAACACAAGAAATCTGAAGTATACAATCTTTTTGTGAAACTTTTCTTTCTTTTAACCAGACAGGGTATGAAGCTCTTGTAAACAGTGTAAATGCCAAACTTCAATACTTTTCTCATCCCAAAGACATCCAATCCCAAATTGTCTTTCTCTTTTCTTTCAAGTAAGAACTTTGTCCATTAGGTTATCTATGGCCTGCGGAGGAAGGGAGTAAAAAGCTCTTCATCTCTTAATAGCTGTGCCACTGGAGTAAAAAAAAAATGTCATGATGAGAAGCCAGATAAGCATGTGCATATATAACACTGTAACTCTATAGTTGCTGTGTTTTTCTCAGTCATGCCTGAGCTGTGTAGCAACCTGGTAGGTTTTTACATTTTCATATTTATAATTTTTACAATTTCTACATTTTCATTTTTACTTTTTAATTCAATGAAAATTATACATAAAATGAAGAAGGGGGAAATCCAACATGTTTCAGCTTAGTTTTCCTTCTAGGTATGCTAGAAACATGTTCCTCTATTCATATCTTTTTCAGCTTCATAACTGTTGCATTCCCAGTTGATTAGGGGTAACAAAGAAAAACAGAACAACAAAATCAGGGGTTTCTGTCTTTTTACCTCATTACAGTTCTCACAGTTTCTGCTTAAGTCAGAATCCTGAACTGTCGTCTTCTTCATACAACAAATTGTTATCAGATTATCAAATCTGCTCAACAACCTTTCTTTTCAATGTCAGGGTGGAAATATTTTCCTTCTACAAGTCTCTTTCTGGACATAGCCAATGCATGCTTGTGGCATCTTTGCTCCATCCAGTATCAGTAGCATGAGTCAGCACAGGAGCTGAAGCTGAGTCAGACTGACAACGCTTGATTGATGATACATGGCTAAATACACAGAAGCTCATTGACAGAAATCACTTTAGTGAGTGATTTGAATACGCCTGATGTTAGTGGGCCACTTAAATGTGAGATATTGAAACTCTTGAATCAAGAAAAATTAAATTGAGTTGGTGACTGAGGTAGTATAAGGAAAAACAGCTGCTATAGCCTGGATTGCTACATCCATTTTTATTTTTTGTAGCTCTTCTGGTAATATTTTGCCCCATCTCCTGGCATAACACAAATGAGGAGGTAGATAAAGACAGGGTAGATATATAGGAAGGAGAAAAAAAGACTGACTTCGCTGCTCTCTTGTTGTCTTTTTGCATCACAGTCTTGTCTTTAGATCTCCTATGTTCTTTCTCATAATTCTCCCTAAAGTCCCCCAATCAGTAAAAAACCACAACAATAATAATAGTTCCAGCAGCAATTTAGCTTGTAAATAAATTCCAATTAAAACCCCAATCCTCAAATTGGCAGCACGTTGTGAGCTAATGAACCAACACAATGCCCCACTGATTTGAGATGGGATAACATTCAGGCCCCAGTTTTAAATAGGCAGCCTGTGGGCAAACTGTTATAACCGTATGGAGCTCTACTGACTTTACATAGGGGAAAGCTTGGAGCCTGATCCTGCACAATGCTGTCACAGTACGGGCAATCCCGACTGCAAAATCCAAGGTCCAGATTTATCCTACCAAACTTTAGAGATACGGGGCATTAAATATAGGAGTAAAGTGCCCATATGCTACAATGATCGTCCAGAGAGCAATTGAGACTTGAGGTTCCCCACTGACTATGAGGAGAGACAACAGTCTATAGATCCTAAATCAAAAGCATAAATTTAAACGGAACAAATTCAGGCTTTGTTTTACAAACTTCTTCAGGGGAGCAACCATAATTTGATTTGTTTCTGTGATCTGTTTGATGAACTTTTGAATGGAATAAATGCATATAGATACAAATGACTGGGTTTCTAGAACATTTAGAGTAGCCACTCTGATTAATGTTTTATCTGTTAGTACAAAAGCTTCTCCACATCTTATTTCTGTGACCATGGCTATAAACAGTTCACTGATGCTCTTAAGTTTATCATAATAATTAGTCTTTATAAATATTTGTTTATGAAAGTCACTACAGTGATTTCTGACATCATTGTTAAACACGCCCAGAAATCAAAATTTATTTTGATTTTGATTTATTTTTGATGTAAATAACCCGTATGTTTCATCCCATTATTTGCAACATAAGAAACACGTAAAGCATCCCTAACTCCTCCTTTCCTCCTTCCGACATTACAGAAAAACCTGCTGTGATGAGGAGATTTTCACAGGAAAATGCAGATTTTCCTGATTACAAAGTATCTTTCTTGTTTAGCCCAAACTCTGCCAACAGCACTAATTTTTAAGAGGGTTTATTGTTTGTTTGTTTGAAAATTACATGGATAAACAAAAATTAATTAATATGCCTATAATAAAAAGATAGTGTGGATCAAAGTAGTGGGACCAAATAAACAACAGGATAAGGTGCATTTAAGAGTATACTTCAGCCATCCAAAAAAAAAAAAATTGTTTCAGAGCACATATGGAATTCCTCCCATATTGTGTTCTATATTTTATGTGAAATAATCCTCCTGATTTAGGAAGATATCATTTCTTCCACATGAATACATAATAGGGGGGGGAGAATCTTTTAAGAGTGGGGGATATATGCTGACCTGATACGCATTATTTCCTGTGTTTCTTGGCACTGCATATCTAACTTTGAAAGAGGAAAAGTGGTATTTTCAATAGAGAATGTACATTGTTCACTATCTGCCTTGTGACCAAATTTTAAAATAATACAAAAGAAAATGTTCTAACAGTGTTACTCCGTCAGCAGCCCCTGTTCTACACAATATAAACATAGTCACTTGTTATAGTAGTGTAGTTCTTTGAGTTAAACTGCCAGGAAAGACAGTGTTGCTGAATGAGGGCCAACAGAGAGGACCACCACCTCCAAATGGATAGACCAGGCTTTCATCTGATTCCCAGATACCCTCTTAGGTGTCAGGGGATGCATAGGCTGCTTCAAAGGTCAAAATTTTTTCAGTCAAAATCTTATGAACACTCAGTGACAAATTTATATGGTACAGTCAGACACAACCCCACAGAGGGCATCAGAGGTATATAAGCACATAACATCAGCCTTGTACCCCTAAACTCTGGTGAGGAACAGCTAAAAGCAAGTAGACAAATTATTTATGCTGAAATCTGTGATTTCTTTTCAGAAAATCTCATACCTTCTTCCGAAAACTAGACTCTTTCTGCACGTTATTTTTTGTAGTCCATATGTCCTTAGTGTTATGGAGTCCCAGAAGCATCTGTCGGTCTCAGTATGGACAACTTCCAATAAGTACAAAGGTCAGCGGGTTAGGTCAGATTCACATTAACACAAAGGCTGCTTTGCAGCAGTTTTGTTACTTTAAAAAGTCTTTAAGGCAAATTAATATAGTTAAGCCCCACTTCAGTGCCCTTCTGTACCGCCAAGGAGTTGCAAAATATACATGAAAATTAAACTCATAACTGAAATATTTTATTAAATCTGTGGACAGAGGAAGTATAATGAAATCCAGACTTAAAAAAAAACCAACATGAGTGAGCAGTTTTAGACCAGTTAAAAGAAACGCTTTTTCCTGTACTATTTGATATGCATGCATATGAGAGTGGTACAGTATTCAGGATTATAAACAGAACAGGATCCACCTTTTTTTTTTTTGACTCTTAATTGTGGTTTTCTTTCATTTAGGTTATCTATAACATATAATTAGAGATTGCTGTAAGGCAGCAATTCATCTCACAAACACCTGACATTTCTAAATTTTCATGAGTTATGGTGTCTGTTGAACCCCTTGAATGAATTACTGCCTTAAAACCACCTTTCTACTTGAAGGAACAACTTTACAAATGCAGAAACCTTTATTTCTTGGCAACCTGTGGTGTCATTTGAAATTTCTTTCTCTCTGGGCACTTTAAACTAATGTTTCATTAGTTGTTAAAACAGGGTAAAGTCTATGCTCTCTATTGATTCTCAAATAAATTGTTGTGAGACATTATTTTTCCCCTCTAGTACGTCACTTTTTCTTGTTTGCTTGTTTTCTGCCTCTGCCTCTGGAACATGTACAAGAGGTTTGCATTATGAGAGATGTACTATTGCTACATATGATTTTGCTTTTTGTTTCTTTTTTTTTTTGGCTGTTGTTTTTTCCATGTATTGCATTTTGATTTTCAATACTGTTTTTAGTTGTGTTATTAGCCAAGCTTGAATAAATATAATTCGCTTTGACAGTAAAACTACAGGTAAAAATTTTGGAAATATAATTCCTATGTTAATATTCATAACAGGTAGATCGCTGCATTACAGTTAGTAATAAAAGCATGTTGAAGAGTCATGAAAACATCCCAAAGTCTCATTGCATCCTGATCTTCATAACCTTTATTCCCAGATAAAGGTGGTTCATGATACTGCATCAGTCATACACGTGGTAAATGAGATGGTCTGCCAAGGGTGAACACTACTCCAGGCAGCAAAAACTGGATCTGCAGCAGGTTTTTTCTGTTCTTCAGCTCAGTTTCATTGACTATTGCAGAGATCAATCTACTTTACCTAGTGCATTTCTAATCACATTTGTGCTAGATGAGAATTCATTAGCATCTCTAAATGACCCAGACAGAGCAATGAGACTTAGCCACTGCTACTTTTGTATTAAGCAACTTAAAAGACAGGTCATAGACATTATTTCAACTTTCCTTTTAGAGTTAGGTACAACAACATGCTTTAGTGGGCATGGTGGTGCTGTGTTAATAGTTGGATTTGATGATCTTAAAGGTCTTCTCCAACCTTAATGATTCTGTGATTCTGTGAACAAGAGAGAGAAATCTGGTACCAAGAAACAGTTGGCTGTACCTTTGTAAAACTCAGGGAATTGTTCACAGAGACAGAAACATATTTGATGAATTTGGCCTTCATTTTACTAAAGAATTACCTGTGAATAGC
Source organism: Phaethon lepturus (assembly GCF_000687285.1). Lineage (NCBI taxonomy): Eukaryota > Metazoa > Chordata > Aves > Phaethontiformes > Phaethontidae > Phaethon > Phaethon lepturus. Next base: position 19,218 of record NW_010558136.1, on the reverse strand, counting down.
TCTCATTTTTTAATATATGAACAGTTTATACTGTTATAAAAATGTAATGTGCATATATTTTAGTATGAGAGTAATCTTGAACCATTCAATTTAGTTACATCCATGGCAATGTAGTATATATTCTAGACTTAATGAATACAACTTTCATGGTCACAGAGACAGAAGAAGAAAGAGAAATTTAATTTATTGAGGTAAGTGCTTACTCTTGTACACACACACTGTTGTGAAATTTTCACTTCTAATAAGCATTTTTATAAGCATATAAAAGCTTATAAGCATAAGACATTCTTTACAAAAAAAATTGTAAAAAATTCTGAATGACAGTCCAACCAGATGTGCATGTGTTCCCACAAACATCACAATACTTATTCATTTCTCTAAATTTGAACATTTTTTAATGTATATGGTTCTAGATATACATACATGTATCTGTATGTATCTATATTTGTACTGGGTCTGGCAGTGATGGTGTTAATTCTCTTCATAGCAGCTTGTATGGTTTTGTGTTTTAAATCTGTGACCAAAACAGTGCTGATAACATGTGGGGTTAACCAACCCACCACAATATATTAGCCCAGAATTCATACTATTCATATGAGTTACTTTATTTTCAATAAGGATTTTTTTTCAATGTTTGCCACACCTGATTAGTTAACATTTTCAAATACTGCCTTAAAGGTTGCCTTGTCACTATTTTTCCAAAAGTCTGTACGGCTTTTGTAGAGGGAGAACAAATGATTTACTGGACTTGAAGACTAAAAGAATCGTGTATCTGAATACTATAATCGTCTAATATTATTTTTCACAGAGTTCTTATAGTCCTGTGGGTTCCAAGAGATATATTAAATACATGACTTTCACAGGCAGTAGAAGGAGGGACAAGTATCCTGGGAAGAGTACATGGATGCTGCCCTGTTGTGTAGGGATGAGGTCACAAAGTCCAAGGCATGGCTGGAGCTGAATATGGCAAGGGATACAAAGAACAATAAGGAAGGCTTCTACAGGTATGTCAGCCAGAAAAGGAAGGTCAAAGAAAGCGTACCCGCCTTGATGAGCAAGACTGGCAAATTAGAAAAAAAAGATGTGGAGAAGGCTAAGGTAATTGACGACTTCTTTGCCTCAGTCTTCATGGGCAACCTCTCTTCCCACACCTCTTGAGGGGATGGAAAGCAAGATGGAAATTAGAGAAGCAAAGTGCCTCCCACTGTAAGAGAAGATCAGGTTTGAGACCACTTGAGGAACCTGGACATACACAAGTCTACCGGACCTGATAAGATGCATCCCAGAGTCCTGAGGGAGTTGGCTGATGTTGTTGCCAAGCCACTCTCCATGACATTTGAGAAGTCATGGCAGTCAGGTGAAGTCCCTGGAGACTTCAAAAAAACATAACATCATGCCCATTTTTAAAAAGGGTAACAAAGGAGACCTGGGAACTACCGCCCTGTCAGCCTCACCCCTGTGACTGGGAAGATCATGGAACAGGTCCTCCTAGAAGTTCTGCTAAGGCACATGGAAGACAGGGAGGTGATTCAAGACAGCCGGCATGGCTTCACCAACGGCAAGTCCTGTCTGACCAACCTAGTAACATTCTAAGATGGAGTGATCACATCAGTTGAAAAGGGAAGAGTGATGGGTGTCATCTTTCTGGATTTCTGTAATGCCTTTGACATGGTCCCCCACAACATCTTTCTCTCTAAATTGGAGAGATATGGATTTGATGGATGGACTGTTGGGTGGATGAGGAATTGGTTGGATGGTCGCATCCAGAGGGTAGTGGTCAATGGCTCAATATCCTGATGGAGATCGGTGATGAGTGGTGTCCCTCAGGGGTCTATATTGGGACCAGAAGTCTTTAATATCTTCATCAATGACCTAGACAGTGGAATCAAGTGAACCCTCAGCAAGTCTGCTGACAACACCAAGCTGAGTGGTGCAGTTGACACACCTGAGGGGTAGGATGTCATCCCAAGGGACCTGGACAAAGGTGAGCAATGGGCCCGTGTGAACCTAATGAGGTTCAGCAAGGCCAAGTGCAGGTACCAGTACAGGATGAGGGATGAAGGGATTAAAAGCAGCCCTGCCGAGAAGGACTTGGGGGTACTGGTAGATGAAAAGACAGACATGAGCCAGTAGTGTGCGCTCACAGCCCAGAAGGCCAACTGTGTCCTGGGCTGCATCCAAAGAAGCTTGGCTGGTAGGTCGAGGGAGGTGATTCTACTCCTCTCTGCAGAGACCCCACCTGGAGTCCTGTGTCCAGCTCTGGAGTGAGCCCTCAGCACAGGAAAGACATGGAGCTGCTGGAGCAGATCCAGAGGAGGGCCTTTTTTCAAGGAAATTTTAGGATGTCTTGATAGCGAATTTAAGTGTTTACTTCAGGACCATGTTTTCAGGGTTAGGATCCTAAAAACTGAATGTATGTATAGCTCCAACAAAACTGGGTTCAGTTTCAGGTTCAGACGCCAAGGGCTTGAATTACTTGCCTAAACAAGACCAAGTGAAGGACCTTATGTCTGTAGCACTTTTAGGGTGTCTGATGCACCTGCAGAGGGATTCTGAATCATTATGATGTGAAACCATGTCCTCTCGAGCAGCAGATGGAGGACAGAAAGGATATATTGGTGCATTTAAAAGTTATGTACAGGGAATTAAACTATACCCACTGTATCCTACTTGCAATTTTAAGTTAAAAAAAATACATTGTAAAATACACAAGGAAATAATATCAAGTGGCTAAAATATTATGGCTGTGGTTTCAGTGCATGTAACAGCAATTTTCTCAATGCTTAGTGATGTTGAAATGATGCTGGATTTTGCTAGAGAACTAAAACAGATAAATTCAAGTTCCACTCAACTCAGATTAGTAGCTCAGTGTCGTGGTTTAGCCCCAGCTGGCAACTAAACCCCACGCAGCCGCTCACTCACTCCCCCATGGTGGGACGGAGGAGAGAATCGGGAGAGCAAAAGAGAGAAAACTC
>NW_010558136.1:0-15823 GCF_000687285.1 Phaethon lepturus | reverse complement strand
AAGAAAATTAACTCTACCCTGGCTGAAACCAGGACACTCAGATTCTCTTACAGCATTTAACCTTCAGGGAATATCCATTTTTGCCCTTGGAATTGCTTGCTGGATGCAAATCAGTCAGTGAAATATAATTTACCTGATAAGTAGTTTACAAACAAAAATAGATGGTATCTCAAGCAGTAACAAACTTACTTTTAATGTACACTTTGCCAATTCCTACTAAAGAAATTTAAATGGTAATATTTGAATTAATATTAGTGACATGGCTTTTAGTCAGTTACGATTTCACTTCAAAATATCACTTTGTCACTCTTGAAAAATAAGAGAAACTTAATGTGTATAAAAGCTGAAATAAAAATTATTTTAGTGATGAAAGTAAGAGGTAGCTAGATAAGAAACCTTTCTGGACTACCAAACATATGAGGTCCCCTTGGTGTTCACTGTTACACAATGACCTCCCACAAAGTTTTCGTAAATTAGCAGATCCCATCTGCATAATTTGGACTGAGATTAGACCTCATATCCTTTCTAGGCAACTGTGGGAGAAGGAAAAAAAAGAAAAAAAAAAGGAAAAAAGGAGGAAAGTTTCTACAAAGTATAGTGAAATAAACTGATCAGCAAGCTTCAGTTGACTCAGGCATTGGAACAGAAAAGCTTTGTAAAATGCTATTGATTGTGTTTTCCTTCCAAAAAAACATGCAAGACAGGGGAGGTGGAAACCTTCATCACTGACTGAATGGGTTGTTTTTTGATATATTTTGAGCTAAATATTTTGATTTTTATTTTCAAAATGCTTTTCAGTTAGGCTATTTTTTGTTAAGGTACAATAAAAAAATAAATTGTCAACACTGAGGAAGAATTATGTACTTTAGTTGTAGAGAAATGCTTTTACTATGATTTTGATCTTCAATTTCATGGAATAGTCAACTTTATTTCAAGTTCAGAATGAAATCAAACAGTGATATTCTTCACTAACAGAATCTATACCCTACCCCTCCCCAGCTCAAATAGTACAGCTAAGTAGATATAAATAAGGATGTGAAGAAAAGCAAACTTATTAAAACATGGACGAGGAGAAATCTCCTCAAAAAATATTTATGGGTTCAGTGATGGGAAGAAGACGCTCAATATTTCTCGCCCATTTTATAAGTTTTATTTAGAGGTTTGATGATAAAAAGTCATGTGACTTTACATGCTTTTTGATACTGTTTGGATAGCTGTATTCTATGTATATTTTAGGCTTCACTTCACTGGACTGTAACTGACTTCATCTGGGGGACTAAAAGATATGACGAAGAATTTAGATAACAAGCAGTGTTCACCTATCAATTCAGGATGCCTGTTGCAGGCCAGCAGGAAAATTCAGTTTTGCATGAATATTTAGTAGTCTGGTCAATTTTCTGAATAAGAAAGATTAATACTATGTAACAAGAATAAAATGTTCCATTAAATGAAACTACAACACATTTAATAATTAAAACCAACCATTTTGTTTGCTCATTTCCCAATTAAATTAATCAATTTACTGTCAGAAGATAACATTAAAGAAGGGAACTTAGTAATTTTATTTTTTAATTGATACATCTCTACATATTCAGCCAGAGAAAGAGGTGAATAATGATGTATGGATGTATACCAGTTTCACCTACAGTTTGTGTGAAGTAAATTTGAAACTTTTTGTTTCTTTAGAAGTTTATGAATTCATAAACTAAAAGGTAACCTTTGAATTAACATGGAGGATGTCTTCTGAGCAGAATACTTTGTCATTAGTGCAGTATCTGCCATCCACTAAAAGCTTTGATACTGGCTGCCGTGGAAAGATAAAACACCTACGGTGTTACTGCAACTGTGGTGGTTTTGTCTGGAATAGAGTTAATTTTCTTCATGGTAGCTAGCACGGGGCTATGTTTTGGATTTGTGCTGGAAACAGCGTTGAAAACACAGGGATGTTTTAGTTACTGCTGACCAGTTCTTACACAGAGTCAAGGCCTTTCCTGCTTCTCACCCCACCCCACCAGCAAGTAGGCTGGGGGTGCAGAAGAAGTTGGGAGGGAGCACAGCAGGGACAGCTGACCCCAGCTCACCAAAGGGATATTACATGCGTTCATGACAACTATAAAAGCTTGTAAAAGGAAGAGAAAGGGGGAACATTCGGAGTTATGGCATTTGTCTTCCCAAGTAACCATTATGCGTGACGGAGCCCTGCTTCCCTGGAGATGGCTGAACCCCTGCCTGCCCATGGGGAGTGATGAATGAATTCCTTGTTTTGCTTTGCTTGTGCATGCAGCTTTTGCTTTCCCTATTAAACTGTCTTTATCTCAACCCACGAGTTTTCTCACTTTTTCTCTCCTGATTCTCTCCCCCATTCCACCATGGGGGGAGTGAGAAAGCGCTGTCTGATGCTTAGTTGCAGGCTGGGATTAAACCACGACAGCAACCAATGGCACTAACCTTGGGGACTATAATTCTTGGAGAAGGGATAAAAGAGGTTCTTAGAAAAGTATGGCTGAATTTTGATCTCAAATGTGAAGAAGCTACACACAAGATTATGGACAAAACTTTATGTGTTTCTGTCAGTTATTTATATCACTATATATTTCAACTTTCACACATAATTCTCTGTGTTTTCAGCCTTATAAAATTAGTGGTCAGTTTGACAACTAGACTACAAGCTGCAAAGCCAACATTTCCATGTTTCTATTACAAATATTGTATCAAAAAATGAGTAGCTTGTCTTGTATCTGTTTCAACTACAGATGGGTTGAAGTAAAAGAAAGGGATTATGAATGTCTTCAATTCTAGGTACATGTTGAGACAGGGGATGCTGAATTATTTTCTGATTTCCCTCTTCTTTTCTATCTATTTTCTTATTTTCCAAAACTAGTTGCTGAGGATTTCTGCAAACAAAAAGGAATGAGATATTCCAGATGCACTACGCAATGCTTTCTAGGGGACGAGGCTTGTTTTTAAATTTTATTCTTTCTTAGACTGTTGGAACTCATGATTCTTAGTGGCTATCGCTTTTCACTTCTGTGATGTATCTTTTGTGTTGACAATAGATGTATTGTAGTTTCTGCCCAGGATTCAACACAAGAAAAATTATTTTTACATATAGTGGTACTCAATTTTTTGATGAGCCTTTGAAACTGCACCTGGTATTAGAAAGATTAGTTTTGCCAACTACGAAATTTTTTGCAGTCTTAACTTTTCTGTTACAGGTCATTTATTAAAAAGTAAAAAAATGGACTCTCCCTAAGACTATACTACAATTAATATAAAAGCAAATACAACTGTCACTAATTAGTATTGAAGTTCTGTATATAAGTAACTATCTCTCACTGTAGAATATTCCAGGTGTAGAGGGGTGAATCAGAGATAAATAAAAGGGAGATGTAAAGCAATAAACAGAAAAGTATAAGGCAAAATGCACACACCAAGGGCAACAAACAGGAGGAGTTGGAAGCCACTGTGGTGCTAGAAAGATACCACCTGGTTGCCATTACTGAAACTTGGTAGGATGAATCCCATGACTAGAGTGTGGCTATCAATGGCTATAGGTTGTTCAGAAGGGACAGGAAAGGAAGGAAGGGCAGAGGCATTTCCTTCCATGTCAAGAAATGGATAGAGTGCGAAGAATTGTCTCTGAAGAACAACCATGAGGAGGTTGAAAGCTTATGGGTGAGAATCAGAGACTGAGGCAACAAAGGGAACTGTGTGCTTGGTGTCTATTACAGGCCACTGGGTCAAGGGGGACCTATTGATGAAGCCTTCTCACTCCAGCTACAGGAGGCATGCACACAGGCTCTCATCCTGCTGGGGGATTTCAGTCACCCTGACATCTCCTGGAAATGTAGTATCCCTATCTGTAGGCAATCCAGGAGACTGCTGGAGTGCATGGAGGGTAACTTCCTACAGCAAGTAATAGACAGCCCTACCAGAGGGGATGCCATACTGGATGTGTTGGTCACAAAGGCATGTGAGCTAATTGGTCACATCAAGATTGGAGGCAGCCTGGGATGCAGTGATCATGGACTGATGGAGTTTGCAGTCCCGAGGGATATGGGGCAGGCGAAGAGTAATGTCAGAACCCCAAATTTTAAGAAAGTTAACTTCCAGCTCTTCAGGGAGTTAGTCAATAGAACCCCTTGGGAAACTGCCGTCAGCAACAGGGGAGCAGAACAGAGCTGGCAGATCTTTAGAGGATGCTTTCCACAGAGTGCAAGAGCTCTTGATCCCCAGGTGTAAGAAATTGGGAATGGAAGGCAAGAGACAAGTATGGCTAAGTGGAGACCTGCTGGTCAAAGTAAAGGGCAAGAAGGAAATGCACAGGCAGTGGAAGCAGGGACAGGCATCCTGGGAAGAGCACAGGGATGCTGCCTGGTTGTGTAGGGATGGGATCAGGAACGCCAAAGCACAGCTTGAGCTGAACTTGGCAAGGGATGTAAAGAGTAATAAGAAGGGCTTCTATAGGTTATGTTAGCCAGAAAAGGAAGGTCAAAGCAAGCGTACCTGCCTTGATGAGCAAGACTGGCAAACTAGAAACACCAAATGAGGAGAAAGTTGAGGTACTCAATGATTTCTTTGCCTCATTCTTCACTGTCAGTCTCTCTTCCTACACCTCCTGATGGAATGGACTACGAGATGGGGATGGGAGGAGTAAAGCGCCTCCCACTGTAAGAGAAGATCAAGTTCAAGACCACCTGAGGAACCTGAACATACACAAGTCTATGGGACCTGATGACATGCGTCCCAGAGTCTTGAGGGAATTGGCTGATGTTGTTGCCAAGCCACTCTCCATGACATTCGAAAAGTCATGGCAGTCAGGTGAAGTCCTTGGAGACTGGAAAAAGGGATATATTGCACTTCTTTTTAAAAATAGCAAGGAGGACCCTGGGAACTACCACCCTGTCAGCCTCAACCCTGTGCTGGGAATATCATGGAACAGATCTTCCTAGAAGTTGTGCTAAGGCACATGGAAGACAGGGAGGTGATTCAAGACAGCCAGCATGGCTTCACCAAGGGCAAGTCCTGCCTGACCAACCTAGTGGCCTTCTAGGATAGAGTGACTACATCAGTGGAAAAGGGAAGAGCTACGGATGTTATCTATCTGGACAGCTCTAAGGCCTTTGACATGGTCCCCCACAAGATCCTTCTCTCTAAATTGGAGAGAGATGGATTTGATGGGTGGACTGTTGGGTGCATGAGGAATTAGTTGATGGTTGCATCCAGAGGTCAGTAGTCACATGGAGACTGGTGACAAGTAGTGTCCGACTTGGGATCAGCACTCTTTAATATCTTCATCAATGCCATAGGCAGTGGTATCAAGCGCAAGTTTGCAGATGACACCAAGCTGAGTGGTGCGGATGACACTCCTGAGGGATGGGATGCCATCCACAGGGAAGTGAACAAGGTTGAGGAATGAGCCTGTGTGAATCTCATGAGGTTTAACAAGGCTAAGTGCAGGGTCCTGCACCTGGGCCGGGACAACCCCACGTATCAATCCAGGCTGGGGGATGAAGGAATTGAGAGCTGCCCTGTTGAGAAGGACTTGGGGGTACTGGTGGATGAAAAGCTGGACATGAGCCAACAATATGCGCTCACAGCCCAGAAGACCAACCGTGTCCTGGTGTGCATCCAAAGAAGTGTGGCCAGCAGGTCAAGGGAGGTGATTCTGCTCCTCTACTCCTCTCTGCGGAGACCCCACCTGGAGTCCTGTGTCGAGCTCTGCCCTCAGCACAGGCAAGACATGGAACTGTTAGAGTGTGTCCAGAGAAAGGCCACAAAAATGATCAGAGAGATGAAACACCTCTGCTGTGAGGACAGACTGAGAGAGTTGGGGTTGTTGAACCTGGAGAAGAGAAGGCTCCAGGGAGACCTTCTCACAGCTTTTCAGTACCTAAAGAGGCCTTTTAAGAAAGATGGGCACAGACCTTTTAGCAGGACCTGTTGTGATAGGACAAGGGGTTATGGTTTTAAACTAAAAGAGGGTAGATTTAGACTAGATGGAAGGAAGAAAATTTTGAAAATGAGCATGGTGAAACCCTGGGACAGGTTTCCCAGAGAGGTGTTAGATGCCCCATCTCTTGAATCATTCAAGGTCAGGTTGTACAGCGATCTGAGCAATCTGCTCTAATTGAAGATGACCTTGCAGGGTGGTTGGACTAGATGACCTTCTAAGGTCCTTTCCAATGCAAAAGTTGTATGATCTATGATTTTAAAATACATCTTTATTCCGTGGAGTGACTCAGCCACATATGAAGCGTGATGATGACTCTAGTTCTGTTTAACAGTCCTCAAAATATTTATGTTGTCTTAACCATCATTTGATAAGTACTGTTGAAGATGAAAACTAAAACAAAACTCTGTCTAAATCAAGAGGATGAGATGATTGGGTGAATAAACCCTCTCAAAACTGAAAACAATGGAGGGGATGAAGGTGATCTTATCTTTGAATTCCTGATCTTGGAATGTGCTAGGAAACTCTTTTATCCAATTGTCTTACTTCTTTCTCAAAAGAAAGTGGTGCATTGGGACTGTGTTCATTACAGTTTTTAGATTTTCATAAGTTTTATGGAAAAATTTCTGTACAGAGTAGTAAGAGAGAATAATGAAGTGTCCTGAGATACTTTTCTTTCATCTGCTTCTACCAGCAGCCTTGCAGTTCCTCCTTCTTTTTTAACTTTTAGTTCTCCTTTTCTTTTCCAGGCCTTTCTGTATGTGATGTATATATGTGATGCAATAAATGAAAATTTTCTGTGTCACATCTCACTTCTCAATAGCATGTACAGAGTAAAAATTAAAATACTGTCAAATATATGTTTTTTCTCTCAGTGTTTTTGTCTGTTCTTGATGCATGACCAGCTGCTTTTTTTGCAAATTGTCAAACAGAATTGCGTCTTACTAAGTATTCAAGTTCTGAAACATATTTGTGGTAGATGGGAAAAGACTACCTCAACTTCCTTTTTGCTCTCTACTCATGCTAGGTTATTTGCAGATTGAGGCAAAATATGCATCTCTGCGCAAGGCTAAAGGTCACGTCTAAATGGCGAAAGGCAATTTTACCTTACCTAATATTAATATCCAAGGCCATTTAGAGTGATTGCATAGACCTGATTCATTTTGCCATTGAATTATGTATTGGAACAGCTTTGCAATTTTTTAATTTTTTGATGAGTATGTGGTTTCCTTATCCATATTTTAGAGTTAGATGAATAATCATTGTCTTCCAGTCAATTAGTCAATGTACCTTTCCACAATTTTTGTTATTCAGTGCTAGTGATTTCCCACTGCAGAATGTGACTGGATTTAAAGAATTTTACAATATTTTCCTGGTATCTTCAACAAATAACATGATGAAAATATTCGGTAGATAATTCACTAACTTATGTAAAAGTCAAGTGATATTCCAAATGGGGGGGAAAAAATGCAGAGATAAAGTTTCATCAACTTTTGATACTTACTTTGTGGGGTTTTTTTTGTCTTATAACTGGAATCAGCCAAACATCATGACACAGGGATTATTTAACAAAGCTATAGCTCTGTGGTAGAGTGAACATTAGTTCACTTTCACTTTTCTCAATAAATTCTGAATTTCAAGAGGCTTTGGCTAAATCTTTCTTCTCTGCTAAGCCACTCAAATCTTGGTGAGTAAGATTTTCAAAATGCTTTATTGTCGTTGTTCAACAAGATCCAGTGGCCTTAGGTGAGAAAGCCAGTTACATATATGACTGAACAAGCTGAAGACATTTGCCTTTACAATGCAGACACACACATACTTAACTTGACCAAGTGATATGACATCATATGTGTAGGTGTTTAGAACTTGGAGAGTCTGTGAGAATTGCTTTTTGCTGCACTAAAAATGTAACACAAAATATTACAGATTTTCTCTTTTTGCAAAAGACAGAGTGGCTATGGTGTGCCATAACCACTGTCTCTGAAAAGGAAGAAACAGCTATCACATCCTTAAAAGAAGAAAACAATCTGGCTGATTTAGGCATCAGCTTTCTTCTCTCTCATCTGGGAAGGCTACTGAACCATACATTTCAGTTCTGTTTCTTTCCCTGCTTGTCTTACCTTTCTGGAAGATAGACAACAGACACCCTCTTCCAGCTATGTCAGATAATTGTTATTCTTTCAGACAGTGAGATTGTTGCAGAGGAAAGGTTACCACCCTTCTGTATCAGACATTAGAAGATTCAATCACTTCTTCCTGGTTTCTTTAAATGTTTTCTCCTATCTCCAATTAGAATGTCAGTGTTTTGGGGTATTTCCTCCCCCTTTAATACTGGATTCCGTAGAGGACACCTACCACAAGAAGTTGGCAGCAACTGATTTGCCTAACTTTGCCATTACTGTCTTGTTTCTTTCTTAATTAAAAATTATCTCCTTAATCAGTATTGACCAAAAATTTCTGTTCCCTTGTAAAAAAAGTGCACACTACTGCTTATAAATAATCCCATTTCTCCCAAATTACATTTTTTGGTTACACTAAAAAACAATTTAGCAGCCAAGAAGACAGTAGAAGTGGCCCTGCAACAATTGTCATAGTAAATTTATTGCCATCTGTCTTTATTACATTAACACATAGAACTAGCTGGTGACGAACCAGTTTCTTTCTGTGGCTTTTCCAGCACTTCCTAGCTTTCTTCCTTGTTCAAAAGGTCCACAAATTCTGTTTTGAATGCAGTTGTAAATCTTTAAGATTTATTTGCATGTGATTGATACATGCCTTGTTACTCATACTGTTTTGCTACATTGCTTGGGCTCAGGAGAGTGCATTTTCCATACCTTGCCAGGTAGAGGTGATACATATGCCTCAGCTGTTACTGCCTTGACAATTTACTTTATTCCAAAGGTTAATACAGTTTCTGAATGTCATTGACTCTATAGCATGGACAAATTTATGATGAAATTACAAGCCAATACATTATGGTTTTCCATTTTTCGCTGTGTGTGGAATGTAGTGATAAACATATGAACTACCTAGGATGCTACCTGTCATAGAAGACATGATATTACACAAATTTGTGAAAGATTGTTACTTGAACTTAATTTTCATTGCAAAAAGATATTACTCAAATACATGACAGTGTATCAGCTATTAACAGAGGCTCGCTCTGTGAGGACACTGCCCATTGATGTGAATCTCATAAAACAAAATCCAAAATCAGAAGCTAAGTTTCACAGGTTCTTTGCTGCTACTTAGATAATTCGCCCGTATGAAGCACACAAGGTCAAGTACATGTTTTCCTTGAGAGATCAATTATCCTCTTAGCACTGCTGTCTCATCAGGTTTAGCCAAAGGAAACTAAAAAATCTCCGGGCAAATTAGACACCTACTGAATTGCATTAGTGTGGAAAAAAATTCCCATTACTTAAACACAGAATTAAATTTTTAATATTCAGCTATGTTTATTTGATGCCAAAAGCACAGAATAACTTGTAACAAGTTATTTTAGTTTTTCTATGTGAAACAAAGAAGTTTGAAACAGACCTATGTAACAGTGAAGTTGCTGTATGGCAAAGAGTAACTTAAATATACTTGTAAAAGGAGGTATGACTTCTAATTTCTTTCACATGTCTACTTATATTTCTAAAAACCAGACCCACAGAAGAATATTGCTTTCAGAATGAAACAGAAACATGTTGTTTTTAGTAATGTGATTGAGTTATAAGGTAAAAACCAAACAAACCCAAAGCATCCAGGTGATTAAGTGTACAGTGCGTTTTGAACATGTGCTTTCCTTAATGTGTTTCTTTTAAATTGAAAATGGAATTGTCGTGGTTTAGCCCCAGCCAGCAACTCAGCACCACGCAGCCGCTCACTCACTCCCCCACGGTGGGATAGGAGAAAGAATTGGAAGAGTAAAAGCGAGGAAACTCATGGTTTGAGATAAAGGCAGTTTAACAGGGAAAGCAAAAGCCGCGCATGCAAGCAAAGCAAAACAAGGAATTCATTCACCACTCCCCATGGGCAGGCAGGTGTTCAGACATCTCCAGGCAAGCAGGGCTCCATCACTCCTAATGGTTTCTTGGGAAGACAGACGCCATCACTCTGAATGTCCCTCAACACCTTCCTCCTTCCCCCCAGCTTTATATACTGAGCATGACGTCATATGGTATGGAATATCTCTTTGGCCAGTCTGGGTCAGCTGTCCCAGCTGAGTCCCCTCCCAGCTTCTCGTGCACCCCCAGCCTTCTTGCCAGCAGGCCAGCATGAGAAGCTGGACTGTCCTTGACTGCTTAGCAACAACCCAAAACATCAGCACATTATCAACATTTTCTCATCCCAAATCCAAAACATAACCTCACACTAGCTTCTGTGAAGAAAGTTAACTCTAGACTAGCTGAAATCAGGACAGGAATGCAGGTCTGAAACTGGGGGGAAAGGGAAGGATATCCTTCATATTGTGTTCCTTTTTCATTTCTCAGAAAGTTTGTCCAGTAAACATTTTTTTTTTTGTTGTTGTTGTTCATTTGTTTGTTCATTCATGGTGTAGAAAAGCTGAGGCCTACTGGCAAAAAAAAAAAAAGGTAATTATAATATTGTCACTAGTATTAAATAAGTAATGCAGATTAATGGAAATTTTTGCTTTGCTACAGAGGAGCTCAACATTTTTCATGTGAATTTTTATAGAAAACAAGAGTTGAAGACAATCTTGTGACTACCATAAGCACAATATTTTGGAGTTGCATTTTTATCTGCACTACAGATACATGACTTGTTACTTTTGTATAGCAATGCCATATTCAGGTACATACAAAAGAAATTCCAGACTACACTGTTGTATGTCGCTCTAACACTGCAAATCATGCTCTTGGCTCTGTTGTGGACATAGGCTCCTCAATGCTTTTATTACCAAAGCTTCTTAACCAGAAGTAGAAAACAATTTCCACTTGACATTACCTGAGGGGCAACATAAACTTTTCCAAAGAGGATTTGCTTGTGTTAGGCTGAATTAAGGTCTGTACCGTACATGATGGCACAGTTCTTCATTTCTTTATTGCTAAAGTCAACAGTTCTTTACTGAGTATGAGTCTGATACTTGCCCCCATGCTCTGGCATGTGAAAATAATAATAGTTTCTATTAATGATCCTGTTGAAAACATGGAAAACACTTTCCTTATATGTCCACACAACAAATCTTGGGAAAAACATTTGCACTCACAGTAAAACATGTATATTTTCAGGTTTTACAGGTTCCATTTTCCCTGGTATTTCACCTATTATATTGTAGGAAGAACAAGCAGCTTCTGAAATCGCAAATGCATTCTCTGTGTTCCCACTTACACTTTTCTGTGTGCCTGTGCTCAGACGCATTAAAATAAATGAGAAGAAAATTATAAGGAAACCGTGAGAGATTTTAGTTTGCAATGTTCTACCTAGAAAGAACTAATATTTTGCAAAAGGAGAAAGAACTGCTGCTGCTTTTGTAGACCGCTGTTCCATACATTGTAGGTGGAGCTTTGTGGTGAGTTAGCTTTGACTAAGGACCAAACTGCCACCCAAGCACTCTCTCTCCCCTCCTCAACAGGGCGCGGAAAGAAAATAGGATGAAAAGCTTGTGGATCAAGATAAAGACAGTTAGATCATTTACCAGTTACCACCAGGGGCAAAACAGACTCAACTTGGGGAAAAATTAATTTATTGCCAATGAAAGTGCAAAAAAGACAAAAACTTAAAGAAACACCTTTCATCACCCCTTTCCCAGATTCAACTCCTTCACTCCCAGCTCCTCTACCCCAATCCCAGCAAGCAGCACAAGAGGGAGGTTATGGTCAGTACATAGAGGTTTCTCTGCTGTTCCTTCCTCCTTGCACTTTTCCTCTGCTCTGGCATGGCCTGTGCCTACAGTCTGGAGTTTCCTTCAAGAAAAAAACAAACTGCTCTGGGCTTTCCACACAGTTCCTGTCAGGAAAAATCTGCTCCAGCATGGTCTCCTCCATGGGCTGCAAGGGAATCTCTACTCTGGTGCTTGGAGCACCACCACCTTCTCCTCCTCCAGACACCTGGCTAAATGCCAAGTGTCCACCAAAGCCGCTCTATCACTCTGCCTCCTCAGATGGACAGGGGAGAGAAAAATGTAATGAGAAGCTTGTGGGTTGAGATAAGGACAGGGAGAGATCAGTCAGCAGTTACCATCACAGGCAAAACAGACTCAACTTGGGGAAATTAGTTTAATTTATTGCCAATCAAAATCAGAGCAGGATAATGAGAACTAAAACCAAATCTTAAAACACCTTCCCCCCACGCCTCCCTTCTATCCTGGGCTCAACTGTGGTCCCAATTTCTCTACCTCCTGCGAACTAAAACCAAATCTTAAAACACCTTCCCCCCACGCCTCCCTTCTATCCTGGGCTCAACTTTGCTCCCAATTTCTCTACCTCCTGCTGAGCAGCACAGCAGGACAGGGAATGCCAGTAGTGTGGCATTCACATCACACGTTCAGTTCATCACACGTTGTTTTCTGCTGCTCTTTTCCCCTCAAAGGAAGGACACACACTCTTCCCCTTCTCTAGCCTGGTGTCCTTCCATAGGAGACAGTTCTCCAAATTGAGTCCTTCCCACAGGCTGCAGTCCACCACTAACTGGTCCAGCCCGGATCCCTTCCAGCAGGTGTAGTCCTTCAGGAACAGACTGCTCCAGTGTGGATCCCCCATGGGACCACAAGTCCTGTCGCAAGTCCTGCCAGCAAACCTGCTCCAATGTAAGCTCTTCTCTCCATGGGTCCACCAGTCCTGCCAGCAGCTTGCTCCAACACAGGCCTCCCACAGGCATCCTCTGGGCTTCCACCTGCTCCACTGTGGGATCCTCCACTGGCTGCAGGTTGATATCTGCTTCACTGTGGAGCTCAATGGATGCAGATGGACAGGCTGCCTCACTATGGTCTTCACCATGGGCTGCAGTGGAATCTCTGCTCCAGCACCTGGAACACCTCCTCCCCCTCCTTCTTCACTGACCTTGGTGTCTGCAGAGTTGTTTTCACATATTCTTACTCCTGCCTCCAGCTGCAAATGTCGCATGCCCTTTTTTTTTTTCCCCCTTCTTAAATATGTTACCCCAGGCACACTACCATTGTTGCTGATTGGCTTGGCCTTGGCCAGCAATGGGTCCATCTTGGAGCCAGCTGGCACTGGCTCTCTCAGACACAGGGGAAGCTTCTAGCAACTTCTCCCAGAAGACACCTCTGCAACCCCCTCGCTGCGAAAACCTTGCCACAGAAACCCAGTACAAGCTGGTAGGCTTGTAGCCCAATACATTTTATTTCCCAGTGGTTACCAGCCTGACATCTTTTCATCTGGTAGTCTGCCTGCCACTGAGTTCCTATCCCATGTGGCAATTGCTACCCAACACTTTCAACAAACCTTCAAAAAGGAATTGGAGGAACTGCAATTAACTGAGAGACAGACTCTCACCTGTTTTCCCACTTCACTGACATGCTTTTTTGCTCTACCTTTTTGTAAGTAAAAGAAACATTACTTTGAATCAAACCTACACAGCTCTTGCCTTCCCATCCTTAGAGCTCATGCCACTTGTACTATTCCCAGTATTGTGCTGGCCAAGCAATACTAAACAAATGACAGAAGGAGGGTTATTGAGTTTCATTCCAAATATTCTGATTTAAAATGCTTCTACTTCCCATCTTCTTATTTTATTTGCTTGTTCCAAGAACTCATGGCATCCTGTTGTATGTCCAAAACACAATGACAGCATTTTTAAAATTAGAGGCAATACACTCAGAAATTTAGGGAAAACCTGTATCTCTTCAGGGTAAGAATCAGAGTGTATGGTGGTGTATACTAAATACAAAAGAGTGTTTACAGATCAAGGACATAGGACATTACCATTACTCAAGCAATTAAGATTCGGAGCAGAGATATAAGTGTGATACCTGTTTGATCCTCTTCTAAGAGCTGCTTAATTTGAATCATCCTTTAGGACATTCCCCTTACTCAATCATGGATGCAATTCTTAGCATTTCTTGTCCTGCGATATACTTGCTCTACTGAATTATTACGTTCTTTTCACATGGTGAAAATTGCTAACAGGAATTCTGTCTACAGCTGGACTCTAAAATGCATGTTTCAATCTGGAGAATAAAATATCCTGGACATTTCTAATAAGATAGGCTTACACTTTTTTCAAGAAAAAAGATATGTATTTGGAGAATGTATTTGCTTCAGGATTGGAACATCATACAGGATTCCTATATTAAGTACATTGGTGTACAAAAGCAATCACAGCAGCCTACAGAAGCACTGTAATCTCCTGCACATGGGTGACCTAAAAAAAGTCACCTTGGTTAACTTTATTGTATGCAGTGGTCAACTGAATAACAAAACTGTCAAGGATTATACTGCTTTTCTTCAATCAATAAAAGTGGTTGATGAATATTAACATGTTCTTGCTAATAATCCTGTTCAATTACTTTTTAGTTTGTTGTTATGTCATGATGCAAATCAATTATTACTGTAAATAATAATTTTTCTTCCCGTCATGATTTAGTATTAATCTTATGATTACATACTTGGCTTCCATTATTAACCACAAAGGAAACCAATGATATATTATTTATAGTAATGGACATCAATTTGGATTTCAGGTGCATTTTTCTTTTGGTAACTTTACTCTGATAGGTATTAAAAATATAGTCTCTTTGGTAAAGTATCCAAATCCATGGAATGACTAAGTTTGTCTTAAAAAATTATGTGCCATCTACTACAATGGAAAAAATAGACTAGGAAGACCTTTATTACTCTGTTTCAGTACAGTGGGAAAGCTATGAGTACTTAAGAATGGTAAAGTCTCATTCTGAAATTTTCAATAAGTGTAAAACAAGAATAAACTCAAACATATTTGCGATCTGTTAGACACTGTAACTGACTTAAACGTCTCTGAGTAAGACAAAAAGAAAATCTAAGGCAGTGAAATATAAATATGTAGAATAATGGTCTTCAATGAGAAGTATATTAGATATATGAGGTTGGAATATAGAGGACATTCAGCAGGGGTCAGAAAAGTCAGATGGTTTAAAAGACCAAAATGTGAGAGTTTGTAGGATCATTGTGTTGAAACATCTCTTATCCCAGTGTGCAAAGTGATTCAAAAATTTACATCACAGACTGAATGAAGGGAACTGAGCACAGTAATGAATATGCTAACAGTATTGTATTATGTAGGTGTAGGAAGGTTATGCCCATCTGAAATCTATTGAATAAAACATTGTGCAGAAGTTATTAATCACAATATTCTAAAAGTATTATATCCCTTCTATTTTTAGTTTGTTTAAGTGAAGATGGATCGTGCTATCAATGCTCTGATTATATTTGGTGATTGATGCACAGTTTCAATTAAAATTGCCTGGCCCTGTTGTACACACAGGTTATCCACAACTAAATTTATTTTGGATGAAATTTGGATAACATAGGGAGATAAACATAATTCAAAACTTGATCTTCTCTTCTAAGAAAAAAAGTCACGTGCAGAGGAACTGTCACAAAAAGAAATATCAAAGACAACATTTACATGGTTGGAGAAAGGAAGAATTGAAAAGGAAGGGGGGTCTGGTGATATGGGTGCCTCAGTTGTAGGCAGTCATTGAAGTGTTGCAGATGTAATATGTATTAATAAAAATGGGAGCTTTGAATTATTATTGCTCGTCTCCTGCCACTCCCCTAACATTTAGCTTCCAGTTTCTCTCCCTCTTTCAAAAATGTTTGGTTTGGTTTGGTTTTGGTTTGCTTTTAAATGGCCTCTGTCAATCACAGCTCTTCATTATGTCTATAAGCTCATCCGAAGGGATAGGCAAGGAAGGAGAGGTGG
>NW_010558135.1:44890-56036 GCF_000687285.1 Phaethon lepturus | reverse complement strand
AATTATAAATTATAAATTTAATAATAACAAATAATAATGCCTTTCTTATTAGTTGGTGTTTTGTATATGGATTTGTGTACACTTAAGTGATAGGTACTTAAGTGTATAATTTTGTGTCCCGAATTTCTTTTTGAGAAGCAGCCAGACAAAACTGACATGTGTGTATGCAGATACAGTTAGGCAGGCACGATAGTTCCCTTCCCACAGAGGAACAGGGCAGCTCTCATTCTGATGAGCAAAACTCCCACCAGTCTGGTGCCTGGGAAAGGCAAATCTAGGCTAATCTCACGTGGAATAAATAAACCTCATTCTGAAAATTCGGTAAACATCGGCCATAGTCATATCCTTTTAGCTACGGAGGAAGACGTCTGAGCTCACATGTACTCATGGGGCGGTAAATCAGCAGAGCCCAGCTCAGTTCGGTTCTGTGGTAAGTCTAGATCTGTGGCAGTGGGCAAGCTGCTTAGGCTTTCTCAGCTCCGGTTTCCCCATGCCTAGCGTTTTTCTGTATTGCCGAGGAACCTGAGTGCCTGGATAGTTTTTTTGCCATACTAACCCCCAGCTATGCAGCACTCCTGTCCTCCAGCGTGCCAGGAAGCAGCGATGCAGACTCTTTGGCACTTGAGGAACAGGCCAGGTACTGAATTTCTCTACCATGGTGGCTACGTGGTCTCCTTGAAGTGCTGAGCGGCATTTTTCAGTGATTTGGGGCAGGCTCTGGGGGTTGTTGCGTGCAGAGGCTGCACCCGATAAGACGAGGTTAATTTAGTGGAGCCGAGTGGATTGTTCCACCCCTATTGTCTTATATCGTGTCACACACTAGAAAGAGCTCCCCATTCTCTGGGCTGGATTCTGACTTTCCTCCGGTTTTTGCGGTGGTATAATGCTGCGAAAGTACTTCTTCATTTTGGCGTGACAGTGGCAAACTGGCAAAATCTTGGATTGGGAGATTCCAACCTGCCTTTTTTTTTTTATTTTTTTTATTTTACAATCTCAAGATGCAAAAGTGAGAATCTTATTTTGTGTCACATTTCAATAAAACTCTCTGTTTCCTGAGGGAAGATGTGAGGCGCAATCTGTGAGTGACTTTAAAGGGCTTGGAGAATTCATTGAGGTTCTTTGGATAGCAGATACAAAGTATCTTATAGTTGATACAAGGATGTCAAAATTGCATCTATTTTGTGAAATGTTTTTGACTGAAGTAGAATATAGTTTTATGTGGTTCGTTATTAATGATTTAAGGCCCTGGCTTAATTTTAAGAACAATATTCTTTACACTCTGTTCTACCCAAAACGCCGTGCTTTGGAAAAGTAATGCCCTTGTTGCAAAACCTGAGAATTCACAAATATTTTCTCCACGAGCCCGTTTTCCTGACCTCAGCCATCGTGTTGTGCATTCTCCTCCAAAAGAGAAGTTGAAAAGGAGAGAGAGACAAAGAGGAAAGGGCTCACAGTATCTCAATTTTATTTTCTTTCCTGAAAAGTATTCTCTTCGGACAGACAGTAATTGTAGTTTCTAATGACAGAAACTTGAAGGGAAACAGAAGAAGACTACAAACAGGTTTATGGGCCTATCAGCAGGGATAGGAATATGTGGCTACAAATTGCTGAGTAAATGAAACAGCCTGTTGTTTCCTAAGCCTGAGTTTGTGAGTGTTATGCCAAAGTATTTGAGGAGGAGCTAGAGCACCAGGCGGTGTAAAGGATACCTGCTGGGTCCTAATTGGTGCCCACTGTTGTTAATGGCTTCCTGTGGCTGAATGTTTACTTGTCATTTGTTTTGTGCTTTGTTTCCCAGCTACTGGAAGGGGGAAGGGGAAAAAAAAAAAAAAAAATACTGACCAAAACTTTATTTTCCTTTTAAGTGGACGTCCCTGGATGTCAAGTGCTGCGCTGCAAATTGTCTCACAACGCTAAGTACCTCGAGTCTATTCCTCAGTCCTGTAATTATCTGGTATGCTTCAGAAGTTGCATTTGCTTTGGGTATTGTTTTTGAATTTGGAAAATTATCTGATTTTTTTACAACATATGCTAACTATATAGCTGAGAAAACGATGCAATATAAATGTCTGGGCCTCTGTCTACTGCAAGGCTTTGCATGGTTAGACATTGTAAAAATACTTCAGATATTACTAGTCTATTTTTAAGCATCTGTTTTCCCAAAATGCCCTTTTCTCCCATAAATCTCAGTTCTCGTGGGATACCTGTGAGTGGTCTGTGAAAGATGAGGAAGAATGAAACCTTGCATGCTCACAACCTTCGTACAGAAAAAGTTCCCACACGTGATGCAGCCACCATCTGGTTTAGTGGTATTTTTTTCCTGTTCTAATCCAAAGGGACTTAAAAAAAACCTATCCAGGTCAATGTTTCAGACCCTTTGCTTGCTCTGTCCTTGGTTTCCCTAACAAGACAGCCTGTTAGTGCCAGCTAGGGTGTGAACACCTCCCTGCTGGGAAAAAGGAGTGAAACTGCTGTTTTTAAATAGGCCACCGAATAGTTTGTGTTGAATAACCACATACACACATTACTGTTCAAGAAAGAATTAGAACTAGTAAAAACATCCTAATCCCATAATCTTAAATCATCTGCTTCTCCTAACACTGTGTTGTGGGGTTGGGGTTTTTTTAGAGTGGTGTCAAGGGAGATTTAGTTTCAGTAATCCTAGGGAGCAATGCAGACTTCTGAGAAAAAGTACCTGTAGCGATAAGGCTACGTTTGAGAGCCGCTTCTATAGCAGTAACACGTTAGATTTCAGCCGGTGTTTGAGACGCCCTCAGAGGCAAACCAGACACTGTGGGAGCAGGTTTCAGTGAGGTACAGAGCATTTTGTCTGGGGACATAAACCAAATTCCTTGATTACCATTCGCTGTCATTTCAGCTGTTTGACACATATATATCTCTTAGTTATGCATTTGATTCAGACACCTTGCAGATGTGTTGTCCACAGAGCATCATCTCAGGCTACTTCATGTACTGCTCCAGATAACACTGTCTGGAGCTCTCCTTTATCAGGCATTGAGTTTAGAAGGTACTAAGAGCGGAAAGAAACTTCATCCAGTGTAGAAGACTGGGACCTAGACATTGAGTTCCAGATATTTAATCTGTGCTTACCTAGCTACTGGAGAGAGGGAAGGAAGATGGGTTGAAAATTGTTCTTGACAGGCAGACAGGCAGATTTCCACTTTGCAGGCTTATCTCAGGAAAAGCACATCTAACTAACCTGGGAGCCCTTTTCTATAATTCATGAAAGATCATGATCTGCAAGGGAAAAAGGGGCATCTAAGCTGCTTTCCTCGGAGTAGAAAGACGGTGATAAAAAAACAGCAGAGAGAGGAGTAAACAGATTTGTCCCATCTTCAAGGGGAAGCTTAGTATATTTTGGGGTATTCTCATTCCTGAGTATCTCTCTAACACATCTTCTGGCATTTAGCAAGGTATTTGCTATCTTTGTTTCGTTGTTGTTACTCAGTATTAAATAATCTATTGGTTTTATGTTCTCTTTCTCTCTCAGATTACAAGACTACAGAATAAATTAGTTAAGCAGGGGACCTCAAATAACCAACAGAACTGTGAAGGCTTTTGGGTGCTGATTCCACAGGGCTGTCGTAGTTCACAGCTCAAAGAAAAACCTGAGGATATAAAATCAAAAAGTTGGTTTCTTACACACTTGGTCATACTTGAATATTTAAGCAGGTGGGGGTTTTTTTTTGGGGGGGGGGGAAGCCCCAAACCAAAACTGATTGCAAAAAATGGCAGCAAAAAGGCAGCAAAAAAAGAAGCCAGCCCTTTAAGTGCTGTAGGAGTGTGTAACTCATTAAAATCAATGCAGCTGTGCTCATTTGTGTCACCTGAGAATCAAGCCCAGCAATATGGTGTTATCCCTTTAGAGTAATTCTTCTGTTTATCACATTTTTTTCTGCTTGTTTAGCAAACAATATCCCAGTCTCTAGAAAAAGGAAAACTGAAGTACATTTCAAATAGAGATATGAAAACCAAAATCCAAAGTAATCTTCTTTCAGTTATTTTAATAAAAAAGAAGCCTGTATGCCAGAGTATGTAGGAAGTCTGATTAGTTTGCCCAACATGTTTTGAACAAGTGGTTTTCATGATTGACTGTACTACAGCATTAAACTGATGATTCAAGTACCGTAATCTTTGGGTTAGGATGAGAAATACCTTGACTTTTGGTTGTGATAATTTATGTATCACTTGCTCATTTTGATCCTCTTAAAAGTCATTGAAATATGCAGATTGTGTTTTCAGTCTTTGTTATCTTGCTCCTCTCTTACCCTTTCCCTATTTATTTTACACCCTTATGCTGTTTTGTACCCTAATTTTTACCACAATCCTGCAAATATATACCTGGTTCACTGCAGCTATTCCATGAATCTGAAGTTACCTGTTCAATCAAGGCTGCCAGATCTATGAATTAGGGGAAAAGAGTATTAGTTGATTAAAACTCATCTCTTTATTTCTATAGAGGGATCTCAAGCTCCATCAGTAGATCTGGAGCATAGGTTACTCTGCTCTTACACTTTGCTTATAGTATAAAATATCTTGTCTTACACAAATCTGAGTACTAATTTCTGATGTTAAGAAATTTAAAAAAATATTAGAGATAAATGCTAGTCTAGAAACTGAGTACCCAAGTGTTGGAAAGCTGTTAGAACTTAATTGCTTTGAAAAAAATCAGTAAGATTTTGATTAAGTTTTGCTTTGACTTTACAGTGATTGCTTCCAAAAGTTTGCCTTCCGGTGCCTTTGTAAGAACCAGTACGGAGCAGCCAGCTGTGGTTTCTCGAAGTCAAAGATGGGGGCAGCTGAAAAAAGTAAGCAATTTATATTGCAGTGAAACAAAACACTTATGCTTTCAAACAGTGCTACTCAGACTGGAATTATGTCATCCAAAGTAATTTCTGCCTGTGTCTAAGCTGTGCTTGGTACAAGGGAATAGTGGAGGCAGCTACTGTGAGCCAGTCTGCTCTGGCAGGAGACCCACTGCTTCAGTTCTTGTGAAGGACCTGCCTCCGTGCTTCAAATGCTTATGCAGGCAAAATAATTCTTTTGCTGATAGATGTTCCCTGAAAAGAATAAGTTCTTCCTGCATTTTTGCCTGTCAAGCTGTGTCTTCACTGCGGTTTTGCTGGAGTAGTTGTGTCCTGTGGTGGTGGAATTGCTCCCTGCCTTTCCCGCAGTATTGTAAGTCATACGGCTGCCTGGCAAGGTGTAAAATGTGGACCTAGCTTTAGGAACATGCTTATTGGGCTTCTCAGTTCTTTGTAACTTCCCAGTTGTGAAGAATAGAAATTGACACCCTTTTATTTTTCTTGGAGGGTTGGGGATGATTTTACTGTGAATTACTTTCATTTTACTGTGAATTTGAGAGTGAACTGGTGTCCACCTGCATACCACAGCAATGCCACTGTGCCGTATGGTGGGAAGGTTCTGTGGCAGATCCAGGCACCTGCTGCTACTGTTAGGGGGAAACAAGAGAGCTAAAGAAAAGAGCCTTAGTGAAGTTATCCAACTTTTTGATGCTCCACACAGAAACACTAAGTGGCGTGGAGGCAGAGAGAGTGTTTGAGGGTATGTAAGTGGAAGAGGAGTGATACAGAGATAAGGAGGGTGCAAATGCGTGGAAGAAGCTTTATTGGTGTTTGCCCCAACCTTCTTGATAGAACACCTTCCCTTCCAGCTCATTATCGCCATGTGTCCTGTGCAAAAGTGCTGTAGACTGAGAATGCAGAAAGGGCACGTTTAAAGGACAGTGATGAAGAACTCTTGAAGAGACTCAACAGCGCTCCCAGTTCCAGTTGCATTCATTGGAGAGATTGATTCTGCTGTCTGAAAACTGTTTTGGTAAAAAAAAAAAACAAAAACCCAACACTTTTCAAATAAGCTGGCAATGAAAATGGTTTGGCTGAAACACCAGCAGGATATGAAGGAAAGCAAAAATACCTCCCATTTTTACTTCAGGCCCCTTCTCACCTCCTCCCCTCAACCCCGCTTGTTTCCCCTCTTTGTGTACAGTTCCCCAGCTGTGCCCTGCGAGATGAGCTGGGGTGGGCCGCGTTCCTCACACCTCTGTGCAATGCACACATCGCTCTCCCGATCTGCCAGACTTAGCAGTATTTCTTGGGCCAGACTGTCAGGTTGCTGAGGATAACTGAGGGTTTAATTTGCAGTTTGCATTCTTTTCCTAAGTACTGCGTGCTCTGGAGAGAAGTCAAAAGCAGTCGTATGATTATGAACTCAATGGTTCCATCCATCTATCTTTTAATTTAATAAAGTTCATTCTGTCCAGAAGGTATTTCACATGTTGGGCACACTAAACTCATTTATATTGCAAGGGACCAAAATAACATCCTGTTTCTACAGGAATGAAAAATGTGGTGAGCCTCAGTCTCTTCCTGCCAAATTAAATATTTTAATCTTAAATCCAGATTTTTTTTTTTTAATGGCACATAGATATACCTGTGGGCATTTTGTGCCTGAATTTACCTTGTTTGGGCATATAATTTGCTGTATAAATTGTTATGTTTGCTATATAAATTAGGTACACAGTTCCATACTACAATTTTCTATTTCATGTGTTTTACAAATGTGGAGCCTATTTACCAAATGATAACCTAGACAATGAAACAGCTTGAAAGACAAGAGAAGTTCTAATGTTTTTGGTTTGGGAATTATAGAATAGAAAATTGGGACTTTATCCTGTATATTTGGTCATATGGCTTAATTTTATTTGTAAATACAAAAAGTGTATTACATGACTTCTAACCTTTGAACTACTTAGAAGGAGTCATCACTGGTGAGTTCTGGCAATGTTACTACACGTTAAAGACATAGTTGTGTAAATGAGGAAACTGAGGGGTGATATACCTGGCCTTCTAGGGCCATTTTGCAGTAAGAGAAGATGAGATTTTGATCTTATTTGTCTCCCTTTATTTTTCCCCTTTTTTTTGTTCCTGATCCCAGTGATGGAACAGGAAACAGAAGTGAATTTTCTTTTAAATAAGGCTATTTGGCTTGAAAGAAAAAAAGAAAAAAAAAAAAAGGTTAGGGGATGTTTTGAGATGGAACTTTAACTATCTTTTGGTTTCATTTTAATATACTTCTGGGTATATTTTTAATATACTTCTGGGTCTCCTTAACATGAGGCAGATGCTCCTGAGTGATGCTCCATTTGATGTTCTGATGCGATACAGCTTTTTTTCTCTTTTCGGAACAGCTGAAACCAAACACCGTAGTAACTGATCATCAGAACAACTTTTTCCCTATCTCCAGGCTTCTAGCGTATTCATCACTGTTATCTAGGGGCTGGTTACAATATCAGCAACTGTAACAGTGTCTGTGCAGAGGACTTCTCCCTCCCACTCACCCATACAGCATTGGTTGCTTTCTGTTTTGGCTGAAGAGAGAAGCTACAAAGTCATGCTCCCATCCCAGAGTGGTGGCAGGGCTGCAGTGCCCTGACACTGGTTCGATGTCCTCACCTCCAGGGATGAAGAATGGGGCTGCCCATGCCCAGCTACTTCCTTGCACAACTTCAGCCAGGTCTCTTGCAGCTGCTGTCATTGTCAAGGCAGGATCTTCTTCCTGTGGCAAGGATGCGGGTGACGACCTAGATTTCAGTTAAGAGATTTAAATAATAAGGCTGAGGCCTTGAAGATGGCCACCCATGTGAGGGGAATAGATGACTCATTCTCATTTGATCAAAAGAGGGCTTCAGCCTCTCATCCAGCTTAAGACCCAGCCTTTCTCCTCCCAGTTAGACTAGAGAAAAACGTGCTGTGAAGTCCTGATAGCCCTGAAGTTGTGCAGGTCTCCTCTGCTAAACCAAAGATGGAAGACAGTATCATTTTCAGGTGTGGGTTTACCTGGGTTCAGAGAGAAAGGACAGGAAGGGTGATGAAAAGAGACTTGGGTTCTCCTGTTAGTTCACACTTGCCATCTGCTGTTTCTCAGCTGACAACTCACCTCTGTACTACCTCCAGCGTGGTGCTAGGGCTTCCCTTTAGCACCTCCAGGGCTGGAAAGAAGTTCCAGCACTGCACAGCAGCTGTGTGCTGCTTACACCCCCTCCCAGCTGCAGTCCCCTGTGGCAGGATCTCCTCTGTAGCATCGCTGGCGTGGAGGATCCCACTGCCACCTGGTCTGCCTGCGCAGCCACCACCACACCGGTCGTGGGGCATTTCAGAGTGAAGCGCTGCCTCGGTTCTTGGAGAGTAGATGTCCGTAGATGAGGGGAAGGGCAATGACCCGGTCACCTCTTTAGACCAGGCATCCTCTCCCTGGTATCATCTCTGCCTTTCCTGGGTAGCACTGTAACTCACTACAAGATGGGAAAATAGCTGGTTACCTCAGGCATTGCCCCGCGTGGGCAACAACATGATCTGGACGATAATAAATGAAGTGTTACGTGAACCCTAGGTAGGAATTCACATTGGAGCACAGGGCTTGGGAGAGCTTTGCTTTGACTCAAATGTGGACTTCTTGCGTTTGGCCCACTGCAGGCTGGAAGATACTGAATGGTGTCTTTGGGCTGTAGGCTGGAAAAGGGCTTGGGAAAGCAAATTTTGCTCTGCTTTCTCTTTTTTCATCTGACAGCTACACTCTTCGAGCTGAGTCCAGGAGTAGTTTGCAGTGAACCACTCCGATGAGCAGACATCCTATGCAGAGCAGCGGGGCGAGGGCAGGCTTCATGTGTTTGTGTAGGCTGGCAGGAAGGCTGACTAGGAGAGCCATGTATGTCTAAAACCGATTTATTCCATTGCGATTAAAAGTAGCTCTGAGGCCATGTTTGTTTCCGTCTTTACTGTCTGAGTAGATGTTGCCTCTATAAACTGCAGTTTTGTCAATTCTTAAGATTGCTTTTCCATAGGGTTTCGCCATCAGCTGGCGATTTAGATTAACTCGTATGCAGCGTGCGGATCTGGCAAGAAGTAGCATGAGAGAAAGGTGAATCTTACCCCTACAAACAGAGCAAAAGTGAAAACAAACAACCATCATTTGTATCATTCTTTATTTAAGGGGAAAAACCCACACACAAACTACTGTGTAATCTGGATTAGCTGTGAGGAAGCCAAGTCGTGCACCCAGAGCAAGTCCTAAATGATTTGTTTCCAGGGATGGGGCATCTACCACAGCTCATTTCCCCATGTGAAGCACCCTGGGTTCCTACCAGTGTAAGCGACAGCAGAAGACGGGTGCTAAGTGCTGGAGGTGAAAAAGCACCCTCTCTGAGCCTTTTGGAAAGAGGTTTATTTGTAGACACTTTCAGGTGACTTTCCAAAATTGTTCCCAAACGAAGGGAGGACCAGCACAGATGTCACCAAACCGTGAGGAGGCCTGGTCGGCCTTTCATCCTGCCCCAGGCTAAGGGCGGGCCACACGGGCCCTGTTTGCCTGACCCAAGGCAAATATGTCTTGGCTCAGTGCTTGTTTCTATATGCTCGACTGAAGAGAAGTGACTGTTCACAAATATGTGAGAGAAAAATAAAGCAGAGAAATGAAGGGGCAGCCTTTTATCTGCAAAAAGGGGAAAAGGCCACTTGAAAATGACTTGAAAATCCCCCAACTTTTCAGGCTGTTATATTGGCAGAATAGTAAGAAGAGAAAATGAAGTGTAGGCAAGGTATTTTCAGAAGAATTATACTCTGTGGAAAATAGAAAGTTGAGGCCATGAATTTAGAGGGGCTGGTTGAAGGGAGTTGGCTCGTTTTGGCGTGCCCAGCTTTGGGGCAGCTTAACAGCCTTCCCGAGGGTGTGGTGGGGAAAGAAAAGCAAGAGGGGAAAATGGCAGGTATGCAGAGTGGCTTCTGGATGCTTGCTTTCTTTCCCCCTAGTATTTTGCATTTTAGGAATATATTTCTAGTCACTCAAGGAGTTGCAAGGAGTTGTAATACTGAGCAATTCTACAGTGATAAGGGTATACCTGTGCAATGCAAGCACATGGGTAGCTGCCTGGGTGCAAGTCTGTGGAGAATCGGGCCCAGAAGTCAAGGCCCTCCTTGTTTTTCTCCATGAAAGGCAAATGGCTTTCAACCAAAGGCCTTGCCTGCTCACAAACTGGCACTAATTTAAATGTATCTGTGTTTTTTAACAGATACAGGCCACTGATGTTGGGTTTTACATAGGCATCGCCTAGAGCATATTCTGGTTTTGTATTCTGGCCCACCAGGGTTGAGATATGTCTTCAACCCCGTATTAAGATTTGCTTGTATTCTTAGGCTCTTATGTTCACAGTGCAAACATTTATAAATGTTAGTGCCATTTCACTTTCCTTAAATTCCCTGCTCACACACAAGTCTTTTTTCAGTTTTCATTTGATTCAACTGTGCACTTCAGCTATAAGCTAAATGAAGATCCTCAACCTCATGAAGTAAAAAAAAAAAAAATTCTTTAAAATAATTTTCCTCTGCAGTTCCTGTTCTCCAGCTCTGACTTTTGTTTACAGCAAGGCCAACTTCTTGTTACTCTGAGAAATAAGCATTTTTATTATCTTGCTGCAGGGAACAACCCTGGAATAGAGGAGGACCAGATCTAGAGTATTTAATGCATCATGTCATTTATTTTCAAAATTTAGTTATAAAATTTTAATACAGAGTGTTTAAATAGAAGAGAAAATGGAATAGAATAGTTTAGTTGGAAGGGACCTACAATGATCATCTAGCCCAACTGCTTAATCAGCATGCAAAAAAACCCCCAACCCCAAAACCAAAAATCAGTATGCAAAATATTTTACTGTCACTCTTGCAACTTTGTCCCAAAGAGTAGCTATTAAAACAATTAAAATGTAGGTAAGGAGTTGTTTTTTTGGTTTTTGGGTTTTTTTTTTCCTGGATGATGCCATTATGCATAATAAACTCTGGGCGTGAATGACATTTAGCTGAACAGAAGAAAATAGGTCCCATTTTCAGATGTTACTTATGCTGAGAACGTTGTTTATGTGTAAGCAGAACGGCAGTATTTAACAGTTGAGTGCTAGAGTTCCAACAGAATCCACCTCAGGCATGGAACTGCAGTCTGTAATCCTTGCTTAGGTACGGACACCTATATTAATCTATACCTTCATGGAGACTGGAACGTGCTGTTAAACTGGCTGTAACGTTAATGCGCTCTGGCCAGGGCCAGCAGCCCCGCG